>NC_056747.1:345160157-345197167 GCF_019279795.1 Protopterus annectens | reverse complement strand
TCACGACCAGCTCATGTTGCCCGACTCCATGACAGTTCACTATGCACACATTCAAATCATAAAAATTCTTTTTAAAAATTCTATAAACTAGAACAGTGCTTGTGCTTTTTTTTGCCTCATTAGTAATTACAGGGATGGATCAATTGTCATGGATCTGTTTAGCTACGATATCAATTTGACAAAATGAAGGCTAGACGAGTCGTAACGAAGGTTTACTTTTAATAACTGATCTTGCAAGAGGTGACTTAAGGAGAGAGATTGAGAGCTCATCTGTGACTGGGCATATGTGATTTATCAGTTTTCTGTCACAGGTTAAGTCTACCAATAATATCTGGCCAAAAGAATTTTGAATTGTAATCCCAAACATAGAATGAGACTACTGTTTTCCTATGCATTTGGAATCACTCCAATGCGTAACTTGGAAGTAGAGATATGGTTCAGTAAGTGTGTGTGGGGAGGGGTTGATACTACCCCTCTTATATAAAACCAGAGTGCATGAGAAGCAAAAGTGAGATAAAAGATGAGACACCAGAAAAGGAGAAGTGGCTCTATCCACTTAAAAAAAAAAAAAAAGAGGTGTATTTATTTACGTAAACAGTGTAAATATGTTATACTTGCTAGTAACTCTTTTGAGCTTCATTACTACTTGTTGCTAAGTGGTGCATCACCAATATTCAATATGTCAAGGAAAGGGAAATCAGGAATCCCTTAGAATACCAGGGTTATTTGTCCACTCAAGGGTTAGACCTACTCTTAAAAATGACAAGACAGAATTTGAAATCAATAAAAACAGATTCCTTCATGGAGAGAGACAACCTGGGAATTTACCCATAACATATTGCAATGATGCATCCCAACTTCTTGAGCCGGAATGTTAAAAGCCTCAATAACCCCATCAATCAGGACAGGATCTTTTTGATTAAAAAAAAGATACCAACCTGACCTGCTAGCCCTACAAGAAACCCACCCACAACCAAAGAAAGCTCAAGTGTACAATAAAAGCAGTTTTAGACTATTACCTATCTCAAAATACCGTGTAGGAAAGAAAAGAGGGGTAGTGATTTTGGTACAAAATTTAGTACAACTTCATCGCTTAGACAGTACAACTCTTTAAAAAGGATTACATATAACGATAAAAGGTTCTTTCGCAGCTGGCACATAAACCTGCCGCCTAGCCCAGATTCAACTTGTTTAGGAGTATGCTCACTAATCTTTTTGACTTCTCCGAAAAAAATATAATTTTGGCAGGGACTGGAATTTTTATTATCAGCACAAAGTATGTTAGTGCTAACCTGTGAAGAAAGAACAGCAAAGATGGGCAGCTGGGTGAAATCATACATTGCACAGATGAAGCTGGTAAATACAGGACAAAATGGACAAGCATTAATGGCAACTCAGTTTATACATTCTATTCAAAGGCAACAGGAACCTGGTCAAGAACAGATGCGTCTTCACAAAACAGCATCAACTTATAAGCTTTACAAGCAGCCTTTTTCTGGCAAAATACTCTCCTCTAATCCTTAAAAAAAACACATGAGGTTTTACCACACAAAGGTGGAGCAATAAAATCAAAAGGGACACGTAAGCTTTCTTAAACTGAAAGTAATTGAATACACCATGAGAAAGACAAGATGCTGCAAAGAACTATGAAGAGAATTTACACGATTTGGCACTTCAAGCTAATAAATGGGCCGAATCAAGCCAGAAAGGTCATTAAACCATATTAAAAGGGAAATTCAGAAATATTTGGACAAGATAGCCTTTCAGATAGTGGTATTTGAAACTATATTTGCTGTGGCCTCCACAAAGAACACAGAATATCTTGCTCATACTTCAGGACAGCAGAAGGTAGATTAGTGATCCAGACAAAGGCAATGGATTCAGAACAATGAATTAACAGTCCAACAGACATTCTAAGGGTGTTTAGGGACTAATTTTTCTGGGCTATACTCTCAGGAGGGAAAATTCCAGTGTGTCATTGTTAACTAAAAAGCTTTATAGATGGTCTAGACCTAGAAACTCTAGGTTAGCAGCATGGTCAACTAACGCTCAACCCTGTAACAGAGGGAATTAAAAAAAAAAAAAAAAAACACCATTCAAAAATCAATGGAAGAGTAAATCCCTGGGAGCAGATGAAATAACGGTAGAGGTGTGTGTGTGCGCGCGCGTGTGTGTGTGTGTGTGTGGGGGGGGGGGGGGGTGTTACCTTCAGTGGTTGGCATTAATGAAGTGCTATATGGGAAGCTTCTCCTCTTTCCTGGAAACATGCCCTTACATCAGTTATTCTAAACCAAGATGAAGACACATACTTTCCCACTTCTTAAGATACGTGAAATCTTTACTACATTTTTATGTGTATCCAGATGTCAAAAAGATATACAGCAGATTTTTATCAAATTAATTTCATCCAGACAATTATGATCTGGGCACTGGCCTAAAGACAACATAAATCAGGAAAAACAGAATGTCGCATAAACCAGATTTTCAATTCCCCTCTTGACAGGTTAAGCTTTGACAGAGAAAGGTGGAATTTCCTACACAAAGTCTTAAGGAGAATGAGCTTTCCAGGTATCAATTTTATTGCAAAACTTATAGAGGGCAACTGCACAAGTCATGATTTTGGGGAAATTGGAGTTGTGCTATCTACTTAGGGAACACAGCAAGGAGGCCTGCTCTCACCATCACTATATACCCTGAATCTTCAGTATCAAAGATATGTGGGTGGGGCTGGGGATCACTTCATCTTAAACTACTGGTAGATGCTGTTCCGTCAGTTTTAACTAGTAGGATAGATTCTGTGTGTTAGATGTGTTGACCAGATCTGGCAGGACACTGGGATACAAAATAAATGTCTAAAATAGCAGCAATCATTATTAATTATACTCTTACACTATTGTTAATACAGCAGTTTTCCTTCTTAGGAGGGCCCAATAAATCAAAGCTTTTTTTTTTTTGGGGGGGGGGGGGTCAATCAGTTACTTCATATAGTCTACATAAGTAAAGACATACAGGGTTAGTTTCTCATCCTACAACCAGATCTCTTTCCCCACAGATGATTCAAATAACCATAACTACTACTCACTATAAAGGAACATCTCTGAATGAAGAAAGTACAGTTGTACAAGAACATAAAATAATGGTAGTTGTCCCTCTCTTCAATGTTACAGTATTCCTTGTAATATAGGGACCCTGTCAAGGGAGACCCTATGTCCGGCCAGTATACTAAAGCCTTTAGGTTGCTTATGGTACACTGCACATCACACACATGCTCCCCATGTACAAAGTAGGGTATAAAGGTGACATTCGGATGTATCATCCTCAGAAATGGAGTGCCCCAAAAGGAACGCCAGTCCAAGGAGTAAACTGGTTACAAGTACATCCAGAAGTGAGAAGAACCAGGGGGAGGACAGAGGTAGTGAATACTTAAACAGTGAAGAGAAGGACATCTACTGTTACGCTAAGTTCTTAGAAAGCAGTACTATGTCCTTCCATTTCACTGCTGCAGTATTCTTTACAACAGGGAGAATGCAAAATCTCAGGAAGAAGAAAGGGAGGAGGAAGGACCAGCAATGATCTCTAGGAACCCATGAAGAATGACCCTAGCAAAGCCAGATCTAGCTCTGGATATCATATTAAACACAGCGCTTGGTAAACATTCACAGAAGTCCACATAGCTGCCTCAAGAATAAAGTTAGGATTTAAACACTTGAAAAAAGCACCACAAGAAGCCACAGCCCTAGTAAGAAGCCTTAACAGAAGAAGTAAGGCTGTTGCCATGAAAAGAATAATAAAAATAAATGGCATTAGAAATCAAAGAAGAAATAGTTTGCTTGGAAACCGCCAATCATAAGGACCTAAAGATGAAAGGAAACAAAGAACTGATCAGAGTTACAGAAAGTCTCAAGTCTTACCAAAATAAAATTGGAGTCATCTATGCACATCCAAAGTGTGCAGCACCTTCTCACTAGCACATTGCAGAGAAGGGAAAAGAGTGGGCGAATGACCAATCTGAGAGAACTCATTCAACACTTTGTTCAAAAAAAGGAAGGTACACACTGTCCTTATGGAACACACCAGTCTGGCAGAAGTACGGACTAACAAAAGTAGAACTTCCAAGAAAAATGCTGTAAGGAAGCTGAAACTGTCAATTTTTCCAAAATTAAGATCCCAGGGAGGAGGAACAGGCTTCCTGGGAGGACCAATATGAAGGACACCTTTAACAAACTGTTTAGTCTCAAATCTAGAAGCTAAAGGAGGTGATAAAAGCAGACAAGCAGAAATAGTTGATAAGTGGGCCTTAACAAAAAGGTAAGCCAACCCAGCATTGTGTGGTTCACACAGATAAGATAGAACCACAGAAACATTCACAGAAAGTGGATCCAAGTTACGAGAAATGCAACACACAGAAAACCTCTACCATTTGGGTAAGTAGATTTCCTAGTTTTGGGTTTCCTGGCCTCCTGCAAGACTCTAAGCAAGTCCTCAGAAAAAAGGTGTCTGTATGAAATCAAAATCCTACTACCCACAGTGTCAGCTGAAGATTAGACAGGTGAGGATGGATGAGAGTTCCCATGTCTCGTGTGAGTAAGTCCACCCAGTCAGGTAATTTGCGGTGACTGCCCTTGGTTAAAGGCAGAGGAGGGAACCAAAGCTGTCAGGGCCAAAAAGGAGTCACCAGAAAGAATTTGAGAGCTTCCTGTTGTATTTTCAACAGGACTTTTGGAATAAGAGAAAAAGGAGGGGAAGGCATAAAGAAACATCTCCTTCCAGGAAGGACCCGAGACTGACACAAAAAAGAGGAAGTAGTTTGTTCAGAGTCCAGAAACACATCCCTGTGAAGTATCTACTTGTGGGATTATATTATGGACCTACTCAGAGCGACTGCCACAATGTTCTGACCTGAGGAGATGTAAAGTGCCTGAAGTGTCACACAATACCGGATAACTAGTTTCCACACTAAAAGTGCTAACCGGCATAGGAGGCAAGACCTCGTCCCCCTTGCTAGTTGACATGCATCACTGTGGTATTGTCTCTAAACACCTTGAGAGTCCCTGGGGAGAACAGAGGGTGAAACACTTGAAGAGCCAACAGAAGAGCTCTCCTCTAACATCAATGTGGTCTTCCCCTTTGTTGAGGCGACCAAGCACCCTGCACCTTTAGAGAGCCGAAGGATGCTCCCCATCCCACATCTAGAGTCTCTGAACAGCTCCTGGGAGGGAAGAGGGGATTGAAATGGAAACCTGGGGATTGACAGCCAACTGCTGAATCCACCAATGAAATTCCACCTTGAGGCATAGAAGAAGTGGAACTACGAAGTCGAGGGGATAAGACTGCTGAAGCCAAAATGGCTTTAGAAACACTGTTTTCTCACGTGGCGTTTAGAAAAAGGAGCATAGGAAAGATAGAAGCCATATAATCTACAGCTCTCAGAAACCCTCCGACTGTGGTTGAGGCCAGAGGTAGAAGGGATTGAATGAAGGAAATGAGAGTAAATGCCTTTGAAGGAGACAGGGATGCCAGCACTGCAACAGTCTGAACTTGCACCCCAGAATTACATGATCCTGAGAAGGAATGGGAAAGGACTTTTGGAAATTTACAGTGAATCCAAGGCTTTGCAAGAAAGAATGGCAAAGTGAAGATGCTGCAGTAGAATCTTTGCAGAGGGTACCTGAAAAAAGAGCTAGTCTAAGGAAAGACCTATATTCCTGTTAGTCGGCAAAAAGCAATCACATAAGTGAGGTATTTGGTGAACACCCATGGGGTTGTAGAAAGGCCAAAGAGCAAAGCAGAGAACTGAAAATGACAGGAAGCTGAGAAACAAAGACTTCCTGAAACAGGGATGAACATGGATGTGAAGATAAGCATCCTTGAGATCCAGAGACACTAAAAAAGCCTGAGGAAGCAGCAGAGGGAACAAAGCCTGAAGGGGCAACACACAAAAGGAAGTGACTGTCAGAAAGGTGTTTAGCAGAAAGAGAGAGAGAGATCCAGAATGGGCCTCCAAGTACCTTCCTTTCTGGGGACCAAGAACATGCTGGAGTAAAACCCTTCCCCTTTTCACAAACTGGGAATGCCTGAATAGTTCAGCAAGACAAAGATCCTTAAATACCCATGGAAAAATACCAACTGTTCTTGAGGAGGTTGAGGAATGCCCATGAAAGGGGGAAGAAATTTCCAGACCATGTAGTACCCTAGGCAGATAATGGACAAAACCCAGGAATCCTGAGTAATTCTTTCCCTCCCTATCCCTTCCAGTTTGGTTACAGACAGAGAGGAATGTGGCTGAAAAGAACAGGATAGTCAGACAGCACCTGGTTTGTCAAGAAAAGGAGATTTCTGTGTCACAGGATTCTGGGTAGCCTTAGCAGGAGGTGCCCTTTTCCTACTCTTTTTCACCCTTGGGTGGACAAGGCCGACTACAAACAATGGACAGCTTATCAGGGTAATTCCTTTCAAACTTAGGCACATGAGACAAAAACATGTTTCAATTCCTCTCAAGCCTTGCCTTTACCCTGAAGAGGAGACTTAAAATCAGCAACAGTTGCATCAAATAAGTGTGTGTTATCCAGAGGGGCATCCATTAACTTAGCCTAAATATCATCATGCAAAGATTGAAGCTAAAGACATTTATCTCCTCATCACAGAACCAAAAACAGCAGCTCTAGAAGAAGCATCTGCTGCAACATAACTGTACTTAACAGAATGGGGAGTTACCTGCAGTCGTCCCTTACAAGGAGAGAGCAGAAGTCATACCCACAGAATCAGGAAGGTCAGAAATTACTGGGCAGGCATGAGAAAGCAGAGCAAAAATGTATCTTGACATATGGGTCTGATAATTGACAGCTATAAAAGCAAGGGTAGCTGAGGTATACACCTTCCTACCTAACCATTCCATAGTTGTGCTGTCTTTATAAGAAGGAGGTAACTTTGTAGAAGGCAGTAACTGAGAAGGTTTATCAGATGCCACAGACATCACAGAGGGGTCAGCAGAATTTAGACACATTTACAATAAATTAGGCACCCTATAAAATTGATCAGGTTTTTCTGGCAGCAGGGGGCTAGAAGTTTGGAGCCTGAGACAGTAGAAAAGGCATTCAACAACACAGGAGGAACAGCAGAAGGTCTAGGAAAGTCCATTTGTAGAAGCAAGTAACACCATTTCTAAACCTCAGAAACCTGGGTACAACCCACTTAAAAAAAAAAATAATAATTCTGTAAACTGTGTCCCCAAAAGAAATCTCTTCAAAAGGAGTGTCAGGACCAGTGGACTTCTCTTCCTCGGAATCAGAGTCTAACAGAGAAGGAATCTGGGAAGAATAAGCAAGGGATTCTTCATTTGAATCCCTTCTCCTCAGAGGAACCCTGTTCCCCAGACCTTTTGAGGGGAGTAGAGGACCAAGGTGGAGCAGAACAGAAACTCTTGGGAGGCTTTAAAGCCATAAGGGCATTAAACAACACAGAGCGAAATACTGCTATTCACTCCAAGGGTCCTTAGAAGCATGGTTTTGTGTTTGGTTTCTTTTTCAATGGGACATCCTGCTTATAAAATTTAGAAGGCTCAGACCCCGCAAGTCATTCTATAATGGTAGTCGGTGCTTTCTCATTAACCAACACTAACACCCAAATGCCCCCCTTCAGTAATAATCAGCAGTGGTTCCTCCTAAACATCCAAAACAGATGTCTGCAAGGCCTCCAGGGATGTGCGCGAGGTTGGATCCATGCTGGCCTCCAAAGCGGTCATAGCAGAGGAATAAAAATGACTGAGCTGGGTAATCCTCCGGTTTACCACTAGTCTCGGGAGAGACATTGGTTGGAGGTGGTAGAGCGGAAAAGTCTACCTAGATTTCTTGTACTCCGCAGATGGCTAATCTTCAGAGCAGCAAGTTCCTTCCATAATGTCTTTTGTTAAAAGCTTAAGATGTTGATTCTCAAGTATACAGCCAATGACGAAAGCTGACTACACAGAGGCTTTAGGAAGAAAGCCTGACAAATAAAACAGGATATATGGTCATGGGAAGCACAGACAAAAACTTTGCTCAAGACTATCATTATAGAGAAACTGTCACCCTTTATGGATGACATGAACCCTACAAGCAACAAAACAAAATGAAAAAAAAGATAACAGCAAAACCCCCAACAGGGCACTTATCTGAAAATAGCTTCGTGAACCAGCAAACTTTATCTGAAAATAGCTTCGTGAACCAGCAAACTAAGTGGGCATTCAGACTGTTGGCAAAGTTGTTCTGAGGATGGTATGTCCAGATGTCGCGTATGCAATGAGCATACGTATGACGTACGGCATACCTTAAGCAACCTAAATGCTTTAGTATATTGGCCAGATGTCTGGCCTCCCTTGGCAGGGTTTCCCCCTACTGTAAGGAATACTGCAACAGTGAAGTGAAAAGACATCTAGTACAAATGTATCACCACACCAACGCTTATTTTCTAAAACATTCTACAGATGAAATAACCAACAAAGTAACAAATATAATCAGAAAAAGGAAAAGACTTCTGTAGCACCAGAAAATACAACTTTATTCAGTTGAGAGCTTTTGTCTGTGTATTAACAAGACTTTATTAGAACAAAGAATTAAAAACACACTTCCTTTTATATTCAGTTAAGAAACGAGTAATTAACCACACAGTTAAAATTTAAAGCAACACATACTAAAACAAAGGCAACAACAACAAAATTTGTGCAATATACTGCCCAAATCAAAATTACAACAAACCATACTGCTTCATTTTTAAAATACTTGAAATCCTGGTACATTTATTAAAACCTGGGTATTCTGTAGTATTAAGCCACAATTGCCAACGTAAATCACAGGCTTCCAACTGCTCAGGGACCACCTTCCCTTGTACATCACTAGTAATCTGTTGTACTACTAAAAATCTAAAGGTGTGGTCCTTAAACCTCTCAATATGTCTCCTTAACGCATTAGTTTTAACCGCTCTCTAAATATCCAGTGTGTGCTCATATAGTCTATTTTTGGAATAACCTAGCCATCTTGCCCACACAGAATGCGGGACAAGACAAACATTTAGAAATGTAGATTACATTCTTAGAAAAACAGTTGAAGTGTGAACGTATGTTAATTTTGAAATTATTTAACAAAAATATATTGCTGGTCTCCATAATGTGAACATTGGGTGCATCTACCACACTTGAAATTGCCTAGTCTAAGATTGGACTGATTTTGATTGCCACTATTCTGCTCTTTCAAATAAATCTTTAAAATTTAGGTCTCTCCTAAACACAGAATTTGGGGCGTTACCAAATAATTGTAATAAGCAATAATCAGAAGTTAACAATCTCCAATTTTTCCTGACAATGGCACAAATGTTTGAGGTATTACAGTTGTATGTGGAAATAAAGGCAAAGTAACCATCAGGCAAGTTTTTATTCTTAGTATTAGTGAATATTCCAGGGTTACCATTCCTGCCATTTTCCCCATCTAAAATTGGTAAATAAACCTTTTTTGTCTGTTTGCTATAACCTCATCTCTTAAAGTCGACAATAAGTGGTCAGGGTAATCTCAAACTCTAAACATTTGTAAAATGAAATCAACTACTTCAATAAAAATCCGATTCCCTACTCACCATCCTAGCCACCCTCACCAGTTGACCTTTAACAACTGCTCTTTTTGGTATTCCCAAAATACACAAGACCCTAGTTGATCCACCATTTAGGCCTATTATAGATGCGAAAAGATCCAAGACGTTCTTAATTTCTAGATTTTTAGATGAACGATTGAAGGGGGTCCTACAGGTACTTCCATACATATGCAGAGACTCCTGGCATTTTTTTGTCCAACTTGAACAGGGTCGATGCAACGGGTGTTTTTTTTACTTTGTCACTATTGACGTCTGTAACCTCTTAAGTATTATACCCCATGAACTGGGGTCAAGTTGGCTAAAGAGGCAGCTGGTCATTACTAAGTTTGAAGGACACAGGATTACTACTCTAGTGACCTTAATGGAAGTAGTACTTAATTTTCATTTTCTTTAAAAGGACAAATGTTCAGGCATAAGGTTGGAGTATCAATGGGGTGGCTTGGGCCCCCATTTTTGCTAATATACTGATGTCCTTTTCGGAGACCAATTTTGTATTTCAGAGCGAATATTTTGATTTCGTTTCTAACTACACAAGATACCTGGAGGACATTTCTATGGTTTGGTGGGGTACCCTAGAAAAACTACAGGAATATTTTGAAAATATTAACACTGTTCATTTCCTAAAATTCACCTACCAATATAGCACTGATACCATTCATTAATCTTGATGGGGGGGGGGGGGGGGGGTTATTTTTGACCATGATAAAAACAAGCTGGTGTCCCAAGATCTTTAGCAAATCCACTTTTTCAAATTCATACCTTGAATATTCTAGCTGCCACCCCCCCTTTTCAAAAAGGGCAGTTGTTAAAGGTCAACTGCTTAGGATGGTGACTAGGGAATCGGATTTTATTGAAAAAGTTAGTTTCATTTTACAAATGTTTAGAGTTGGAAATTACCCTGACCACTTATTGTTGACTTTAAGACATGAGATTATAGCAAACGGACAAAGAAAGGTTTATTTACCAATTTTAGATGGGGAAAATGGCAGGAATGGTAACCCTGGAATATTCATTAATACTAAGAAGAAAAACTTGCCTGGTGGTTACTTTGCCTTTATTTGCACATACCAACTGTAATACCTCAAACATTTGTGCTATTGTCAGGAAAAATTGGAGATAGTTAACTTCTGATTATGACTTATTACAATTATTTGGTAACACCCCAAATTTTGTTTAGGAAAGACCTAAATTTTAAAGATTTATTTGAAAGAGGGCAGAATAGTGGTAATCAAAATCAGTTGAATCTTAGACGAGGAAATTTCAAGTGTGGTAAGTGCACCCAATGTCAAAACATTATGGAGACCAGCAATATTTGTGTTAAGTGATTTCAAAATTAACATACATTCACACTGTTTTTCTAAGAATGTAATCTACACTGCTAAATGTTTTCTTGTCCCGCATTCTACGTGGGCAAAACGGCTAGGTTGTTCAAAAATAGAATATATGAACACACACTGGATATTTCGAGAGCAGTTAAAATTAATGCATTAAGCAGACATATTGAGAGGTTTAAAGGACCACACCTTTAGATTTTTGGTAGTACAACAGATAACTAGTGATTTACACGGGAAAGTAGTCCCTGAACTGTTGGAAGCTTGTGAATTATGTTGGCAATTGAAGCTTAATGTTACAGAATATCCAGGTTTGAATGACTGGACCAGCATTTCAATTATTTTAAAAATGAAACAGTACGGTTGTTTCTTGTAATTTTGATTTAGGCAGTACATTGCACAATTTTTTTTATTATTGCCTTTGCCTTAGTATGTGTTTCTTTAAATTTTAACTGTGTGGTCAATTACTTAATTGTTTAAGTATAAAAGGAAGTGTGGTGTTTTAATTCATTGTTCTGATGACATCTTGTTAATACACAGACGAAAGCGCTCAACAGAATAAAGTTGTATTTTCCGGTGCTACAGAAGTCTTTTCCTTCTGAATATATCTGATTCTACAGATGAACACAAACCACAACTGGTAAAGTTTACCTCTGTCCTTTTAAATTGATTACAACTTTATGTCAAAGGAAATTCTTTAAAAAAGGATCCATAATCAATTGTTGTAAAGAAATGGGTGAGACAGAAACATCTCATTCATACACATGCAAGGCTTATAAAATCAACTGTAGACTTGCAGGTCTTTAAGGACACCATCTTTAGTGAATAGAAAAATTAAACCATTTCTCAATGTAATCTTGTTGGTTCTGAAGAAGTTCTATTCATTTTAAAAGGACAAAAGCACTTTATGAGTTATGGATTGCGTTATCTGTGGAATGTTTTGTAAAACCAAAGCGTCAGTGGAGTGGTACACTCCTACTGGTTCTTCCAGAGGTGTTCCTTTAATGAGAGCAGTGGTTGTGGTTCTTTGCAACTTTACTGCCTGCTTGCCCATAATATTTTGTCAGATTAGAGATGCTCTAAAATGGATTACAAGTAGATATCTGGTAGGGAAGAAAACAAACAAAAAAAAAAAGACATGTTAAGCTATGGACATCAATTCTTAGACCAAGTGGGTGGGGGTTCTTGAATGAACAAAAGAAATTAATCAATATGACTCATAATTAAGTGATCAAACAGGAGTTTAAGCACAGACAATTACAGGTTAAGAAAATGGCCTGGTCAGTAAATACTGACCCTCCACCTAGAGAGAGAATGGTAAGGGAATTAAAGCAAAACATCTTAGTGAACAGATAAAAGAAGATATGCAATGTAATGCTTTACAAGATCTTGAGAAGGACTAACATGGATAAGAGGCAGGCATAGGCTTGGGGGAGGGGGGGCTGTTAAATATTGTAATTTCACTGGAATGTGGAGTGGGGTACTGAATAGTGAAAAGACCCATACAAAGTCGATGAGATGTAGGATTTCCGCATGGAAAGGTTTACATAAATATTCCTATACACCAGTGAGGTTAGGGAGGATAATACACCCAATTCTCAATGCTGGAAATGTCAAATGGGCCATGATTGGTCTTGTATTCTTTCAATCTATCTACAATACGTGGTTAATGAGGTTTTGGATACTCAGATGTTAACAAAAGAAACATACTTTGGGGGTATTGGGTGGACTAAGGAATACCCATACAAAAACATTTACTTTGTTGGATAATGCTGGCAACAAAGATGATTACCAAGATATGGAAGAATAAGAATCCTCGTACAATGGAAGAACTTGTACAACTTATAACAGACTTAATGAAAGAAAATTATACCTACAATAAATCAGAAAACAACCTTTATTAGGAAATGGTGCTCCTTGAGTCCATCATTTAGACTAAGGAGGTATTGTTGGTTATAAGTAGTTGTAGCCTTGTTCACTTACTAGGAAATAGATTCAATTAAAAACATTCTGTATTAAGTATTGCTTCCTTTTATTAGGGTCTTCCTTTTCCTTTATTATCCCGTCTACTACTCACTCACCATGCATTTGGAGAGGAGATGCAACAGACACACAAAACACTAATGGAATTCGCAGTGCACTTGGATATGCAGCTGTTAGTTAAATGATATTACCAAAGACTTGAAATCTTCACATTATTGTTGTTTTAGAGGATGTTACTGTTTATTAAATTAATGAAAGTTTACTTATTCAACCAAAAGTCTGGAAGTGCCAATAACTGATACGAAAGGTCTGAACAGTCTGTTCTGAATGGAACATACAAGGTACACTGCAATTAACATTTATAGGTACATTGACAAGCAGTTCACTGAAAAATAAGTTTTTAACTGTGGAAAGTGACAGGTAGTTGCCTCCCCAGCAGTTTTAGAACTTAACTGCACTTTGTACACAACTTAGTTTACTTAAAAGACAGCCAATTCACTTTTTCTTAGGATTAAATTGTTTACCAAAATAATGCAAGCTGTTTAATCACACCTGGGAGGGGATTAGGGGTAAGGAAAACAGAAATTCCATGTAAGTGAGAGCACATGCTGTAATGTGTGCTTTAACATGGACAACCTTAACTTTAGGAAAGGGAATGCCTGCGGATTCAGCTGTCACTGAGACAACTGCTCTTATCTGGAGAGCTAAACTTAATTTTTTGGACAATGTACATAGCTGTGTGTGTGTTGTCAGTTAAGGGTTGGGGATTCTGAAATTATTTTGTTAGAGTGCTTTTATTGATGTGAGAAGTCTTGAAACGTACAACATGGCCTCAAATGAAGATCAGAAGAAGCAACTACATAAGAGATCAGCCTGCCAAAAAGTGTGTGCAAGTAAACTACAAGTCGGAAATAAAAAGTCAAAAGATCCATCACTTGTTACAGGTTATTACAGCTTTTTATAATATTGGCTACTCTGCCAATATTAATAAAGGAATGCAAGTGGGCTTACAGACAAAAAACAGAGTATGGAAGTTTATGAGGAAATGTGGTCTGCAAATTTTACTCAGGAGAGAGAGCTGGATAGCAATACTACAGTGAATTTAATTTTACTCAGGAGAGAGAGCTGGATAGCAATACTACAGTGAATTTAACAAAAGAGGGATAAAGAAGAAAGGAATAAATATAAAGATGGTTGGAGGGGCTCCAATAATGACAGGGAAAGAAAATAAAGACAATTGAAGATTTTTGGTAGAGATGTTACTGACAGGGAAGGAGGATTACACTGGCAGGTACTTGTATTCTACCTGAATCTATTATTACAGAACTTAATAAAATTTTGACAGAAATAAGTTTTCTGTAGGAATAACTAGTTACGAATATAAACTTGCATCTGATTCATGAATAGCACAGTTACTGGTTAGTCTAGTGAATTCTTAATAATCCAAGGCACTATGCGACAGTTACGTTTTTGAAAAAAAAAGTTGGGTCATCGCCAAGTTTTTTCATACGTTAAAGATCAAGCTGCTTAACTTAAACTGCTTAAAAGGTCACATTCGCAGACAGTATGTAGAGTATCAAACAGTGTGAACTAACTTAGAAGACATTCTCCCAGTCAAAATCTGCAAACCTCCATCTCATTTACCCCAAACTTGCATACCAACACATCTCATTAGCTACTTTATTTTTCCATCTATTTCAAACTGTGGAAAAACAATGATCCTACTTAAGAGTGAACCTGCAAGTTATCCGAAAAATTATAGGTCAATAACTTGCTTTCCGACAACATACAAACTAGGGTCTATATTAAATATTTGAAAGCTCCTATGAACGAACGGCATTTCATTGAATACGCAGTTCATCAATTTCTGCTCTTGTGGGGGGCTACACCCCCGCTAATTATAGATATAGATAAAAACTGCAGTGGTGGTGGTGCGGTAGCGTTGTCGCCTCATAGCAAGACTTTGTGCCGTTGGATTCTCAGCTAGAGCGTCTTGTGTGTGGATACATGCGTGACTGGGCGTACCTTCATTGAAGGTTGTGCGTCATGGCTGGCGAATTCGGCACGTAAAAAAAAATCTACTGCCAATCATTAGCGGACCCGAGTTCCGCTGTGGTGACCCCTAACCGGGAAAAGCCAAAAGACAAACAACATATATATATATATATATATATATATATATATATATATATATATATATATATATATATATATATGGGTCTACTTTCATAGACCGAAGCGCCACTATACCGACACCCGGAAGACCGAGACGGAACGACCGAACAGGTAGGTTACCGAAAACGCGATATCCCGACGGCTGTGAGACCGACAACGGCAGCGTGTGAGCGAGCACGGTAAGTGCGAAAGTGACAGATGTAGTATTGGGGAGCGGACAGGTAAGTGTACGATACTGAGGTATTTTAGGATAGTGTGTGGAAAATGTGAGTGTGCGGTGGTGTCGGACTAAGGGTTCCGGTGAGGTAAGTGTGTGGAAGTGACGTAGAGCTGTGTAGGGTAGTGTTAAGTGTGTTAGGGTTAGAATGCGGGTGGAGTGAGTGTGCGATAGTGATGGGCTGAATGTTTTAGGGTGTGTTAAGTGAGTTAGGGTTAGGGTGCAGGTAGGGTGAGTGTGCGATAGTGACGGTGTTGGGGTTTAGGGGTGTGTTAAGTGAGTTAGGGTTAGGGTGCGGGTTGGGTAAGTGTGCGGTAGTGTCGGACGTTAGGGTTAGGGTTTAGGTTAGTGGATATGTTGTTGTGTGCAATGTGTATTTGGCGTTTTTTGTGTCGGTGTTTTGGTGTTCGGTATGTTGAGTTGTCGGTGTGGTGTGTTGTCGGTTGTTTGGGGTGGGAAAATGTGTGTCGGTGATTCGTACGTTCGGTCTATGAAAGTAGACCCATATATATATATATATATATATATATATACATATACACACACATATATATATATATATATATATATATATATATATATATATATATATATATATATACATACACACATATACATATATATATATATATATATATATACATACACAACTCAGAGATCACACTACAGTAAGGAAAGGGCAAATTTTCCCATCATCCTCAAATCACAAACTCACTATGAACAGTTCAGTGAAGGGCATATTCAATGCAAGAGCATTAAAAAACGCAGTTTGCTGAACAGTCTTTTCTATAATTTTAATAGGGACCATATAAGCTATACACCGAAACTGATGCCAACAGAGTTTATAGTCATTTAGAAGAAAACTCAATCATGGCAAAAGAACAAAAGGGCAACAAAAGAAAGTCACACGGAACAAAGGATAATCTGTTGTTAAATAAAGCCATAATGGAGACCTGTAAAAAGAGGAAGAATCTAAGTATGGCATGGATTGACTACAAAAAAGCATTTGACAGTATCCCACATTCATGGATTTAAAAAAAAAAAAAAAAGAGTGTGCTTAAAAATGTATAAGATACAGGCTATACTGATTGATTACATTACAGTGACCACGGAAAAGTGGCAGACCACTTTGCAATATTAACCCATGATAAAGGACAAATTATTATTCCAAGGATAAAAAATCAAAAGGGGATATTTTCAGGGTGACTCCCTGTCATCTCTGCTATTCTTTCTTGCCTACTTAACACATTGGGAAATGGCTATAATTTGGCTCCTACAAAACAAGTGTAAAGACCTCTTTCTCGTCTTTTTGTGGATGATTTAAAACTGTATAGTTCATCAGATGAGGAATTGAAAGCACATCTGCAAGTGACCAGAGCTTGTTCAAACGATACAAGAATATCAACTGGTCTTGAGAAATGTGCAAAAGCAACCTTTAAAGCAGGAAAGCTGCAGCACCAAGAAAACAGTTTGGGACAACAATGTGATATAGAAGAACTTTAGCAAGAGGGAGTGAAAATATTTGGGAATGAAGGCTCAACAATAAAGCATGAACAAATGTGAATACAACGTGGTACAGAATACTTTATAGAAGGCTAAAATTCATACTAAAAACATCATTGGTTTATAGCTTGGACTTTATTCCTAGATGTCAATGTGCACTTCCTATCTTAACTTACAATTTTGGAGTAAATGACTGGCCCCGAAATGTGTTGGACACGTTAAGCATGAAGCATCCTTCTTGTTTTCCTGCCTATCAAATGATTATAAAAATCAGTGCATACCAAGATTATATACCCCACTTTCTGAAGGAGGTATGGGCTTCCTCAAAATTGAATTCAACATCTACAGATCTGTAATCATGGGACTGAACACATCTGTTGACTTCACAAGACCCAAATGTAGTGAAAGATCTTAAACATGAGGAGAAAAAGTCTAAGATGACTTCCCTGCTTAGTTTTGCAGAAGCATATAGGTGTCATGGGGAAATGGAAATCAAACAAGTAGATAAAAAAATCAGGCAGCAACAGAATGTGCAAAAAAGAAAATAAGGTGAAGGATCAGATGAGAAGGTAAGATACGTGGAAAATGCATAAATATAGCTTCAAGTATAGGAAACTCTTGGAACAACCTTATGTTGACCAAGATCGAATGCAGGAATGGTTAAGGAGAGGTGAATTTAAAACAAAAGATGAAAGGTTAATATTAGCAGCCCAAGATAGCGGACTATGTACATGTTGGTTTACAAAGTCCATTGAACATGTGGGAGAAATAGACAAATTTATGTTTTGTAAAACAGAACTGGAAACAGTTGCACATCTTGTAGTTGGTTGTGATATACTAATGGCAGAAGGATTGTATACTGAAAGGCATATAATGTGGCAAGACTGTTGCATTGGGGATTGTGCAAACACTATGGTACTGAAGTGGCTGAAAAACATTGGAAACATGAGCCACAAAGCATCATAGAAAATGAAGTCTATAACACATGGTATCCCTCACTACCAACAGTTCAAAAAATAAAATGCCAGAAAACCAGACATAGTAGTCCATGAAAAGAAGTGAAATTGCTACACCCAGTGACTACAGCATCTTATGTACAGAAAGAGACAAAGTCATAAAATACCAGGAACTGCAGGCGGAAATGAGGGCAATGTGGAAGGAGGATACCCAGACAGTTCCAGCAGTAGTACGGGCAATAGGCGTTATAAAAAAGAATTTACAATCATACCATTCACTATAGAATGAGATGTGCTTTCATTTCCCTCAGGATTTTGCTTGGGGGATGGCTAAATAGTGTTTAGTGTTGCTTTAAGCAAGTCTGCATATCTGGTTGGAAGAGGTTTTGCTTGTAAATGACATACTGTACATTCTCAGCTAGAGCGTCTTCTGCATGGAGACATGCGTGAATGGGCTTACCTTCGTTGAAGGTTGTGCATCAGGGCTGGTAACTCTGCACGTAAAAATCAACTACCAAACATTAGCAGACCGGAGTTCCGCTGTGGCGACCCCTAACCAGGAAAAGCCGAAAGACACAACAACTTTGACATGTTACCAATACATGGAACTAGATACAAATTACAGGAGTCCTTACTGGGCACATTACAGGTGCTGCGAAGAGCACTTTTTGCCAACATCAAAAATTTAAATACTAATTTCACAAACTTTAATCATACTTTGACTTAGGAATAGGGTCCATTCCAGTCAAGGTATTAGAAACCCAAAAGACTTGAAATTAAAAAAGGTGGAAGTGTGGAAACCTCCCATTTTTGTAATCCTAAACTTGCACACCTAGATCTCCTGTTGGCTGTTTTATTTTACAGTTTCAAGCCTATGAAGCAGGAATTCACAATTGTGAAATATAGTTCACTACTTACATTGGCCAAACACCATTTAATGCAGCAGAGTATAGACAATCTACCCAATTCAAACAAACAATCCTATTTTAACCTCTCCCACAGTGTACTCACATTGCATCTCTGACAATTCCTGCTACAAAAGTTAACACAATGTCAACACCACGGGAACTTCTACAGTTTACTCGAGTTGCAAAAGTAGAAATATCTTCAGTTAAAACCTATGTAAGGCAGTTTCCAAGAATCAAACAGATATCTTGCTTTCCCCTCACTTCTGCATCAGTGTGCTCGACTGTAGTGCTGAATCTGCTGAAGGAACACCCCCACCCACAGGCCTTATACTGCTGAAGGTAAAAAAGTTAACACCTTGGCATACATTACTCTAGCAAAAAAAAAAAAAAAAAAAAATGAAATGCTGTGACGCACATCAATTTAGAGTTAAAAGACCTTGTCTTTGTATCCATAAACATTCTACCTCTGACTATTTTGGGTGAAAAGACATCTGTGTGTTGGGGGGAGTAACTGCATTCCATTGAAGTATACAACTGGCCCTCCCCTTATCTCGGTTGTTCAACTACTATGGCCTCATTACAAGTCAAATTCACTGCAATACTGCTTACTACAATTAACTTAGGTGCATATCAACAGGAATCTAACAGCTTGTGCTACTGCCGTTATCAGAACTTGTCTTGCCTCACTGCAGTTTTACAGATATTTTCCTAGTACTTACTCTGTGGACCAGTCCACTCTGCTCTCCTACCACCAATTCCAACACCCCCACTAAATCTTAACTTCTCCCTCACCTACTCCACCTCCTTTGCGCATCTTCCTATCCTATGCTAACTGCACTATCCAATCAAAAAACTCTCTCATACCATCCTCACCCACTTGTGTTCTAAATTCCTCCTCAAATCTCACTCTGCTCCCTCCCCATCATAACCTACCTATTCTCCACACTATCACAGCTCATTACCTCACCACACTACAAGATTTCTGCAACACTAGCCATGCAGTTTCCCTCCTGTACTACCCTATTCATCATCCTCCTCCTCCTCCTATTCTTAACATCCCCAGACCCCACCAGTACTAAATAAGCACACCTCAACCATGTCGTCATCCTCACCTATTCAAGCTCATTTTCCATAACTCCAGTCCACTGTTCTAACCCAAAGTACTAAAAAAATGGCAGTACCAATTTCAAGGTAATACTTCTACCCATCTTTGCTAAAAACGTCTTTAACAAACAATCTTTCTCACCATACATCACTGTGGTGGCATATACCACAAACAAATCCAAAACAATACAATTTTAGTATCATATCCTATGTTTAATAAGCAAATGATTCAACTCTTATCTGTGCTGCACCTTCCTTAAATCTGCTTGCTCCTCCTACTCAGCAGTCCTCATCAGTTGAACCTTAGCTATCAGAATCAACTGATTCTAAACCTTTGTAAGACTAAACGCATGCCCTTTCATCCTTGAAAACCATGTGATCCCCATCCTGCACTTCAAACACATTCAACACCACCATAATTTCTGTTGCATCTTATACAAAACTACTAGCTGTCCCAATTGATAATTTGAAAGTTGACCTTCATCTAACACAGTCCATCAAAAACATTCATATTAAACTTTGCTTACTCTATAGACTCGAGCCTTTTCTTACAATTAAAAGTAGACAAGATTTAGCCAGACCTCACCTTCTCTCCACCTTGTATACCTCTCCCATTTTCACAAACCTTAGTAAAACTGATTCAAGCTTGAAACCTGCTATAACAAAATGCAAAATTTGCTACCAACTCTTCACATAGATCTCATTGCTCAGCCTTATGTTCAACTTCACTGGCTTGAACTTCCCCATCTCTTAACTTACTCAGCTTACAGCAGCTGACAGGCTTGTCCATCAATCCGAATATATACCCCCTCGCTTCAGTTGATGCTTCAACCCTGCAGTTACAATCATACTATTCAATCATCCAACAAATTCTTACAAGTCTCAAAGTCCAACAATAAAGCTGGTGACTAGCTACATCTACAAAATATGGAATACCATCCCCTCCGGTCACAATATCTAATCCCAACTTGATTCACTTCAAAATGTTCCTAAAAGACTACCTCTACTCTAACTGGCTCTGTTCATGTTCTTCTCCTGGCTAATGCCTTCTCTCATTTTACCCTTACCTTTATACTTGCTACATCTAACTTCCTCTTTTACTCATCTTTCTTTTTCCCTTTTTGTCTCTATAAACCATTTCTTCTCTCTCACTTTTTCCATTTAATGCCATATACTTGCTGGTCTAATCTCCAATTACACTTCTCTTCTTCATTTCTCCTTCTCTCCTATCTTTCCTTCAATGACTCCTCCTCATTCCTTTATGCTATATTCTTAACTGCTGCTTACATATTTCCTTTTGTAAACTTTTCATATGTTATACTTCTAATTTTGTCAAACTAGTTTTCTTCTGTTGTCTAGTCTGTTACACATTTACTCACTTGATTATCTTGCTAGTGAAGTCATTTTTTTTCTTTTTAATATATACGGTCCTTTTTCCTAATTTTAACTTACATTAGGTGTATTCATTGTGCTGTTTGCATTATATTCTCTATTTTCTGGGGCTTTTCCCCCTGGGAATCTGCTGAACATGGGTTAAACACCCAGCTGGACTATTCTGGTTAACAAAAGTAAATAAATACATTAAATTAATTAAATTTTCATGTCTAAATGACTCAACACAACACAGACTTCATAGCCATAACGCAGACCTGTCTAAAACCAGAAATAAAAGATGCTCAAAATACCACCTCCTAGTTATATTATTTGGTTCAAAGCACCACATAAAAAGCAAGTTCAACAGCTATATCTTCCCATATGTGCTCACAATAACGCCCTATATAGGCACAATCCCAAATTTTGGAAAAGCAGAAACAGGTGATCTACTGTGCCGACCCCTAACCAGGAAAAGCCAAAAGAAGAAGGAGAAATCCTAATTGCATTCCTAAAATTTTAGATCCAACAGCATATGCGTTGTGGTATATATATATATGCCCCCAGGACAGAATATTCCAGTATTTGATAAATATACTATCCAGGATAGCACATACAATTACAAATGAAATTATCCTCCTGGGTGATGGAAACATTGCTGAATTTGCAGATAAAGGACTGCCAGTCAAACAGCATGAACCTATTCATATTAATTCACTGAACTTATTACCAGAACAAGATATGGCAAAAATAACTCCACAAACAATCATGGACTGGATTCTGGTTAATAACCCATCAAATTTTACCTCTTCAGGTACCCACCCTGATACACTAAGGACAACATATGCCAGCTAACACCCACAGAGTTATTACACAACTAAAAAGGACATAAGCTCAAAACTACAAAGTATTAGCTTAAGGGTGTGCACACTTACGCAACCAGCTTATTGTATGCTTTTTATGTTTTATATTTTTCCCCCAACAGATTTTTAAATTGAATTGTACAGGTTATTGGTCAAATTAAAGATGGGAAAAGTTTTGAAATGATTTATTGTATTCTCTATCACAAAAATGTGGCATTTTAGCAGGGGTGTGAACACTTTGTATAGCCACTGTACTTCATAGAATGTAGAGCCAACTTGACTTCAAGCTCACTTGAATACCCCCTTCCATGCAGCTAACTTCCCCTAACTTAGAATAGCACATCTTCACAAAACTTACCTAAATGCAACCTGATGCACACAAATACATCTTCACCCACTTTTACCTTTCAACAACTTTCTAGAACTCATAAAAAATCTTTTTCATAAATTAAAGCTTTGCTCCTCCTCAGCCAATAACCTTCCCTGGTATACCTAAAACTAGCTACAGATGCAATATCATACCCTATCAGTATTCTTATTACTAGTTCAATTACAAAATCCTGTTTCTTCAACTTATGGAAAATGGAACATATCCCGTTAAATAAAGGGGGCAGTTCCACTGACATTTCCGTCAGTTAGCCATCCTGTCTCCCTTCTCTAAAATCTTTCAGAGACGCATACATAAACAATTTCTCTCTATTACAAAATAAGCTAATCACCAATACGCAAAAAGGACTTTGGCAAGACCACAGCACCTCCACTGCATTACTATCATTTACAGACATTGTCAAAGTTCACAACTCTAATAAATCTACAAGTACTGCAGATACAAGTTTATCAAAAGTTTTGACATGGTCTCTCTCACTAAAAACTTCTCAACTTTCCACCCTTGGTCCATCATCTCCATCTATTCAATGGCTCCTTAGCTACCTTGCCAACAGGCAACAAGCTGGCAGGGTCCATCTCTCCGTACCTTCCCACTCGAGTCCCCCCCCCCGCCAACAAGGATCCATGCTTTGTCTTCTACTATTCTATACATTTTTTTAATCCATAACCTGCATTCATCATCTTGTGAAGGCACCTTAACTCAATATGCAAATGACTATCATCATCTGCTTCAAACACCTTAACTCGCCTCTAAGTAAATCACTCAACAACCTCCCATCTACTCTGAAACCTGGCTTACAAAAACACAACTCTTAAATCAGCCCCCAAAAACTAAACTCATCCTCCTGACCCCAAAAATTTATGCCCCTAACAAAGCACCTTTAAAAATATTTTTTTGGCAAATGGCACTGAAATTGCTCGTTTGATACTAATTCATTCTCCTTTACCCATCACTGTAAAGCTCTGCATACCCTTAAGCTGGCTGAGACTCCACCTCTTCTACATTCAGCTTATAAACAATACATAAAAATCACACACATACCATTAAGCCTCCCCATCTCTTACTCCTTTAAATCAACATACATTTCCTTGAAAGATCTCTCAGATCAGAAGACAAAACTTCTCACCATAAATAAACCAAATAAATCCTCTGGACAAAGTCTATACTCAACCACCATTACTATTTCTAACCTACACACCTTAAAAATGCTCCCCAAAACAAAATAAAATCATGGACTTCACTTGTGCCAAGCTTTGCTGGACTTGCTCACTATACTTCACCACTACCTTATCTTATCCACTTCATCTTTACAGACCGTTCCCTTCCCTCCTTTCCCTCCCTACTCAAAGCTACCTGAAGACACCCTACCCTGCACTCTTTTTACATTCTTTTCTCGCATTCCTTTTATATCCATAACATGAACAACCATCTCTCATACCAAGACACTCAAATGTCCCCTCACTGTATCTAACCATGTAATATCCAATCTCTCAAAAATATCTTACTGTAATTATCTTAAGTCTCAACCATTACATACTAATCTATGTAACAAATATAACAAGTTTTTCCTCACGTATTTTCTCCAGCTCGTTATTGTTTTGCATTGCACTCTAGGAAATAATTTTTCTATGTTTTTCTCATTACATTTTTTTTTTTTTACTCCTGTGTGCCATAGTGTAACATTACACTTTGCGATTGTGGAGCTTTTCTCCTCATGCCTCTGCCCAGTTGAACTTTCCCAGTAAACAAAAGTAAAAAAATAAAAACAATAAAGTAAACAAACAGTGAAGACCATCAGTTAGACCCAGAAGAGAACATACAAGAGGGTAGATTTCTGAAGAAATGTGAGAATATTTGGTATGGAAATTTTGAATTAAGTAGCAGGTTTATCCAGCAAACTTCTAAAATCTAAGAAATGCTTCAACTCTTTTGGTGACTTTTCATTTGTAAATCAAGTTGCTAAAGTTTATAACAGCATTCCCCAACATTTACTAAATACTCCTACTACCACTAAATTCAAACGCCTTCTTAAAGAACATCTATTAACTGGCTTTGCTCTTGTATTTCTCCTGGATAACTGTTCTCTTTTTCACTCTGTCCTAACAGATCTCCTCTTAACATTTTCCTTACCTTCTAAACATTACTATAGTCTCTTTTTAATACATCTCTCCTCACTTTTTTTTCCACTTTTTACACTGCCAAGGCATAGAGAATGTACCTGCAAAAAAAAAAAAAAAAAAAAAAAAAAATTATGTTGTTGTATTATCTCTGTACATATTGCGATTGCATTATTTTTGTTAATCCTGTTATTAATGTGAATTCCTTATATTGTATATATACCGTTTATTCTGTATATTGCTTTGTCCCATTTTTGTAGTTCATATACTTGTCATTTTTCTTTTTCCTTGGGTTCCCCCCCACCACTTCCGCTGAAAACGGGCTGCTGGCCCAGTCGAACTATCCCGGTAAACAAATGTAATAAAATTAATTTCAGAGCATTTACCAGTAAAGAGCAAGATAAATATGCAGGGCACTGAAGTTAAGACACACCAGTGCTTTCCTGCTTATTGGTTAAAAACTGAAGTAGATGGGTAATAAAATTACTTGAGAGTTATTAGGAGAGACAGAAAATTCTTCCAAAGGGATAGCTAGTTAGTAAGTTAAATTGGAAATGGGAATTTAAAAACATGACCGAAATAAGAACGAAAAAGTGATAGGAATTATTTAGATTCGCTAACGAAGAAAAAAAAAAGTGTGGCAGAATAATGTGAACATCACAGAGCAAGCGAAAAAAACTGCAGTGTGCTAAAGAAAAAATAAGGATGCATTTGGACAATATGGATAAGTTTCAAAAGGCTGTTAAGCAATTCTTTTTTAAATCAAAGTTCCACAGCACAAAAATTAAGTACAGTAGAAAGGGTTGTCACCAAACACATTGAGCCTTTGACAAGAAAAATAACCAGAGGTATTTTGAAAATTGTATGGAAATTTGTATATAGCAGAGGAAGGAGGAAAAGAAAAGGCACAAATGGAAAATTTATGGAAGACAACTATACCAAGGTCAGAGAAATAGAACTCAATGTTGATCAGTGGCAGTGAATAACATTGAGCAGCTTCCCTGCCCCCCGTAGAGGTGGTTACCGACTTGAAACTGTAGTTTTATTGTCCATTTTGGGTCTATTCCTGCTTCTTTCCAGCCCCTGCTATCAAGCACGCCTTAATGCGATTTAGCGCGGAGTTGCCACTAGAGCAGCATCAGGCAGCGCCAGTTAAACAAGGTTAAACTCTTTCTGGCACCAGAAAGTCTGTTCTTCAATTTTTCCCTTAGAACTGCTCTGTTAGGAACCTAAACAGTTTACACCTTCACTAAAAAGTGCAGCACTTGTTCCAAATAGCTTTTTCTTCTCAAAAAGCTCAGCACTTGTCTTATAAGCATATCCCTGGTCTTATAAGCATTCTCTTTGCAGGTCAAGCACTCCTATATTATACAAATCTCTCACTAGTAAAACCCCCCAGGAGTGCCCACTTCCCTGCTAAGCCCACTACTTTTCTGTCTCATACCAACTCATAACTCTTTCTAGCATGTCGAAGGGTCAGATGCTGGCGTCCTCTCCTGCCCAGTTGGTGAATCTGGGAATTCTGAGACAATGTTACAATTGCCTCATGTACACAGACAACCCTCTCCTCCTCCCACGTAACACTAACACTTGTAAGAGATGCAGCTATTTAGCCAGACTGGAGGCTGAGCTCTCAACTCAGGACTGGCAAGACCAGGCAGGAGGAGAAGGCAACTACACACACCACAATACCAGTCTCACATAACTCAACCACACCACTGAATCAAACACAAACACACTAAGACATACTCGGAGGCTCCGAGTAAAAATTTACCTAAACAGCAGAGGCCTCCAAAGCAGACACCCAAGCAACTGCAAACTCAATACACCACACAAACACAAACAACAAAATCAATGTGCAAAGCAGTCACTGCCCTTAAGGCCAAATACAACACCAAACATACTTGTCATAGGTGACTCCATAGTCAGACACACTGACGTCCCGCTCACCAGACTGAGTAAGGAGAAGGTCACAGTAAGCTGCCTGTCGGGCGCTAGAATCCGCCACATAACGCAAACACTCAGGTCTCTCAACAGGAGGTACAAGTACGACTCAGTCATTGTCCATGCTGGTGTCAACGACCTGAGACGTACCTCCTTGGACTACATGAAAAGAGACATTGAGGAGCTCTCTGAGTATGTAGCCCAGGCAGGTATGACCCTGACCTTGAGCAGTATCCTACCTTCACCTAGAATGATGCCACAATACAGTGATAAGATGATCAGCTTTAATAATTGGCTTAAATTCTGGTGTCATTCAAAGGGGATCCAATGTCTGTCTGCCTGGGATGATATGCTGGACAAGCCACGCTGCTTCGCAAGGGACGGCTTGCACCTGTCACCCCTAGGTTTCCGGATATTGGCAAAGGCTCTTGCCACCCCCATAGTGCCTTTTTAGGCAAGGCTCAAATTCTAAACCTACCACCCTAGAACACAAAAAAGGAAAAAAAACTAAGGGTAATGCTGCTCAATGCCAGAAGTCTCAATCTCAAGATGCACGCACTCGAGGCCCTTCTCAGTACGGAGAACATCGATGTCTGTGCTGTGACAGAAACCTGGTTCAAGGCTCCTGAGAGCACCCCAGCACTATCAGGTTTCACCTCATATCATGCTCCGCCCCAAAATCCAGACAACACCAAGAAAGGAGGGGTGTCCATATTCATAAAGGACACCCACACCTCAAGGTTGGTGGCAACGCACGATGCATCGGAGACCATCCAGGTGCAATTAACCATAGGCAAGACTGCTCTGCAATTTGTAGCATGTTACAGGCCACCCTCTCAAACTCAGGAACCTCACATGGCCTTCCTGAAAACATTGGAGTGGATAAATGTATCTCCAAACACCATCATACTAGGTGACTTCAACTACCCTAATATAGACTGGGAAACACTAGTCAAGCCCAAACACTCTAGCCCAAAGGTTCCTGGAGTTCATAAACTCAAATGCCATGGAACAACTAGTCACCATCCCCACAAGAGGAGAAAACATACTTGATCTCATCATCACGAACATGGGATCACAATGTTCAACACCGGAAGTATACCCCTCACTGGTGAGATCAGATCATAAACTAATCTCGCTGGAGGTATTCATCCCGCCCCCATCTGAAGTAATAAAGACCACAGTGAAAAACTTCTCAAAAGCCGACTTCACACTTCTAAAAACTAGTGTGGTCTCCTTTAAGGCCCCTGAGCCAGTGGTAAACATTACTCAAACTGCTGAATCACTTACAAATGCCTTCTACCAGCACCTACAGGACTGCATGGATCAGGCAATCCCAAACAAAACTAAGACTCTTTGTACCAAAGGCAAGCGTCCAGTCTGGTGGACCCCAGCCATAAACAAGCTCTACAACAAAAGGAGGAAGCTACTACAAGATAGAGCAAAATCCTTGAAAGGTAAGACACCTTTGATCATTATAAGTAAAACCTAAGAGCTCTCATAAAATCATCCAAGGCAAATTTTGAGTGAAAAATCGCCAAGGACTCAAAAGACAATCATAAGGCCTTCTTTAGCTATGTTAGAAACCTAGGAGGAAACTCCCAGATATGCTCAGAATTAGTTCAAAATGATGTGAAGATTACTGAACCTACACACATTGCCAACATACTGACTGACAGGTTCAGTGCAAACTTCTCCCCTCCCCCAAAAGGAGAGATATCTATACCAGAGGATTGTAGCCCCCAAACATCTCCAACGCCCAGGTGAGAACTGCTCTCCAAGGCAAAAAACACAGCATCCATGGGACCGGATGGTGTCCCCGGCTGTGTGCTCCACGAACTCAATGAGGAATTAAACCCGCAGTTAGGACAGCTGTTTAATCTTAGTCTCACCTCAGGATACGTACCCAAGGAGTTGCGGACGGCGACTGTGGTCCCACTTCACAAGGGCGGTGCCTCCACCGACCCTGGAAATTACCGTCCCATTAGCTTGACAAGCCTTATCTGCAAAGCCATGGAGAGGATCATAATGGAACTCATAAATAAAGACATAGGGAACTTGCAGACTTTGGATCCAACCCAGTTTGGCTTTGTCAAAGGCAGATCATGCCTTTTAAACTTGGTTGACTTTTTCGAGACAGTCACCAAGGCCATTGATGAGGGAAAGGCAGTCCATACAGCCTACCTCGACCTGGCAAAGGCCTTCGACACAATACCCCACTCGGGTATCATCGAAAAACTCATCAGCTTGAATGTAAACCCATACATCACAAGATGGGTTGCAAACTGGCTAAGTGACAGAACCCACAGGGTCAGAGTTGCTGGAGCCATGTCAGACTCGAAGCCTGTCACAAGTGGTGTCCCACAGGGCTCAGTCCTGGGTCCACTCTTGTTCGGCATCTACTTTTCTGAAGTACAAGCAAACACAGGAGGGTTATGGCTGATTTGCAGATGACTGCAAACTGGGCGCCATAGTCGAAAACACATCTGACACAGATATCCTTCAGAAGGGCCTCACTGAAATGGATAACTGGTGCCAGAGCCATGGCCTAAAGTTAAACGCCAAGAAATGCATAGTCATACCCTTCGGGAAAAACAATGTTACCCCTAGCTACCATATAGGTGGCAATCCATTGAGCACAGAAGTCATCAGGGATCTGGGGACCCAGGTTGACAGTAGGCTTTCGTTTGACACTCATGTTGCTAAAGTAGTTAGGAAAACCTTCTACATTGCCCACCTGATCATGAAGGGATTCACATCTAGATCAAGGGAGGTCATCGTCCCCCTGTACTCATCACTCATTAGACCCATGATAGAGTACAATGCCCCATTCGGAATGTATCTGACCCGACACCTGCAGCAGCTGGAAAGGCCCCAAAAGTTCCTCACCAAAAGGATAAAGGGTCTAAAAATATGTCTTATGCTGCCCGACTGAAAGAACTCCAGCTCTATTCAGTCTCATACCGCTTGCTCAGAGGTGACCTGTGCCTGACATACAAGGCCATGTCAAACCCAGATTTGATGAATATGCTTCACCTCAAAAATCTAGATCCCTCAGAACCACAAGGGCGGAGACTTAAACCTTGACACAGTTATTAATAGAACGTGCTGGAGGGACAGATTCATCACCCAGAGACTCCCTATGCTGTGGAACAAAATCCCGGTACATGTGAGGCAGAGCACCTCGCTGGCCTTGTTCAAGAGGAATCTTGACCAATGGATGGGAGATCGCAGATATACCCCAGGGATTACTTCAGTGTCACTGCTTGACAGAGGCACAGCAAAATAATAGGCATAGTTTTATTCAAACTAAAGGGGTGGCGAAAGCCACATAACTATGGGCTAGGCTTATAAATGCCCTTGGGCAGATGGCCTAGTATGAACCTATGAATAATTAATAGTCAAGATACGGAGAGAGAAGATTAAAAATGCAAGTACAATCCATCAACAAGGAAGCCACCAAGAACAGATTATAAACCTTTGGAGTTTGTAACTTAGGAAGAGGAAAAAAAAAAAAAAAGTGAAAGAATTGAATGTCTTGGGCACTTCCAAGATGGCTGCACAATGATAAACCGCTTGGATTTCATCTCTCCCAGTGAGAGAAAGAAAGATACGGCCAAAATCTCTACACGCTTTAGTAAAATCAGTTACTAGCTACAAGTACAATGCCTGGATGCCAGCAAAGAAAAAACTTGCAGTGCCTAAAAGAAAATCATCTAGAACAGGTAAAGATAAAACAGACTGTTCAGCACAAAAGCCGTTCAAGCTCTAGCTTTGATGCAAGACATGGCTTCCAGCAATCTAGAGGAAAAGACAAATCAACATGCTCACAGTGGATTAAAATAAGTCAAACATGCGAAGGGAGTATATCAACTCAAACAACAAAAAGGCATGAAAACGGAAAAAGCTTTAAAAAGCTATACAGATGAACTAATAAAACTGCAAAAAAATCAGCAGTCAAAATGAAGAAATGACTGGCTGAGTATGCTACAGCTCAAGAACAGCTGTGTCAAGAAACGGTAGAGTTAGAGGGAAAAGCAAGTAAGGAAAACCTGGGATTTTCTGCTATATCACAGAAACTGGAAGAGTATATTAATTTTATAAAAGCACAAATAAGCAACAGAACTGGTACTCCACGGCAGGCCTTGTTAAAGTGCACATCACGTGCACGTTCCAAACCTGTCCATGAGAAAGCAGCCAAGATCTGTATTAGTAAAGATGCAATCATACCAACAAAGAATTGTCCTTTTGCCACAGTTTTGTCAAGATCAAAGTATTAAAAATGGAGTGTTTGTGAAAAATGATCATTCACTGTACACCAAGGACAGAAGCAAATTTACCCCAGCAATTAGAAAATGTTGAGACAGGTGCGAGATTCAAGCTGCTGTACCCAGCTGTTTTTTTTCTTGAAGGATACAGATTTTTTTTTTTTAATTATGACAGGCTAAGGAGGAAATACTAAAGTTTGTCCAAAAAGTGAGCCTTCAAAACAGAATAGGACTGCTTCTTATTCTTCTGACACTAAAGCTTAGAGAAGAATGCGACTTTGCCAGTGCAATCTTTTCCAATGTTCCAACAGAAAATGCTTGAGATGAAAAAAGCATAGGGACTGACTAGAAGAATCAAGAGTACCTTGGACTTTAAGCTAAGTCTGGAGATGAACAGGAAGACCATCAGCAACATTGAAATTAGCAGATATAAATATGAGACTATAAAGCATTAATCACATTTGTAAACTACAGCTTTACAAGAAAAAGTGGCAAGATGGGACTTCTGTTGACAAACTTCTGGGGGGCTGAAACACACACGTCCCACTTCACGTCCAATGTTTGGAAGCACAAAGAAGGGAAAATGGTTACCTGTCCCCACCAACTAAAACAATTTTATTCTTAACGGTATTTGTATGGGACAGTTCAGGACAAACTGTATACTATATAGTAAAGTATTTTCAGTTACTGCATGTGATAAAAATACTAAAACAAAGTGTTTATTTTAGTTTTAATAAAACATAGGCATTACAATGTAAAAAAAAATGGCTGGACAAAAGCATGTTGTAATCTTGAGTTGCTGAGGTGAAGGATGAGGTGTAAAAGTATACAGATTAGAATATGTAATGCTGATATGTACTCCCTTTGTTTTACATACATGAATGTCAGTATTAAGGCCTTTGGCTTCATCTAATTTTGTGTGTATAAGCAAGTAAATAAGAGGACAGTTAATGTACTGAAAAGCTTTCCATTTTTAAAATGTTCAGTGTAAGCGAGAGGTTTGCAGAAGTGTACATTTGGTACTTGTTTCCATGGAGACAAGCTGACTATAGAAGAAAGCAATAAAAACAGAACACTAAGGTTAACTTTTTCTGAAAGCATACAAGATATTTTTCAAATCTGGGAGGGGAATGAAGACAACAGCAGACAGCAATTAGTTTAAGTAAGGGCACAGGCTACAAAATGAGCCTTAGCACTGATAAATGGATGTTATGTGCAGCTGACGATTTGGGACAATTGCTCCTATCCGGAGGGATAAACTTCATTCGAAGATGTACATAGTTGTGGGTGTGTTTATTTTAAGTTAATGGGTTACATCATTTTTTTGAGGGTTTTCATCAAAATAAAAAGGTCTTGTAAAATGTAACAAGCTCAAATAATAAATGACAAGAAACAACTGTACAAGAGAACAACCTGCCAAACATTAGTAGGTGCATACAACACAAAAGCTTTAAAAAGACATTTAAAAAACTGTCAAAGAATAGGTGGGAATAACTTCTTACCTTAACTGCTACAATAAATATGAATGTGAATATCTTAGAACAGGTATAGACAAAAAGGTAGGGATACTGAACTACATTAAGTAATGCACAGTGCAAATGCCAATGCTACAAGAGAGACATTTGGAAAGATGTAAGCATGTGAATTTGATAAAGAAAATTTCAGGATGGATACTCAACAGAATGTTTGGGACAAAGGAAAATGGGAGTACTTATACCAGTTACTGGAGAAGCTCCAATAATTATACAAGATGGGGGAAAAAGATACTAACATATTTCTGGTAAAGGATTATTGGCAAAGGAGTAGGATTATGCTGGCATGTACTTATATTCCACCTAAAACTGCTGTTCTGGAGCTTAAGAAAAATTTGGAAGAAATAACCCGCGGTGGTGGTGCTGGGTTAGCGTTGTCACCTCACAGTAAGACGTTGTCCGGTTCAATTCTCAGCTAGAGCGTCTTCTGCGTGGAGACATGCGTGAATAGGCGTACCTTCATTGAAGGTTGTGCGCCAGGCCTGGCAAGCCGGTACGTAAAAATCAACTGCCAATCATTAGCGGATCGGAGTTCCGCTGTGGCGACCCCCTAACCGGGAAAAGCCGAAAGACACAATCTGCTTTCAGCAGGGAATATTATTTTTAAATGGGAACTGGAACATGATTTGCAACGAGAATGTATCTCTGAAACCTGAAAGGGAAAAAAAAAAAAAAAAAAAAAAAACACAAAAAAGACACTACACTTCTGAAAAAAAATTATGAAAATATGTGGTATGGAAGAATGATTTCAGTAGTAGGAACTCACAATTTACATATTTCCCAAAGTACAATAACTGGGCTAGACCAGGTATAAATTATACTCAAATGAGCATTTAATTGAAAGCTTCAACAAACATCCAATAACTATTTTAGATCATGTGCCAATAATAACCAAGACAAAAAGGAGAGAGAAATGAAGTAGAGAGAGAGACACTGTCTTTCCCGCCTACCTGTCAGACAGGGATTTAAGGAATGGCTAATGGAAATTATTTGAGAGTTATTAGGGAAGACAGAAATTTCTTCTGAAGATGTAGTCAGTGAGTGGCAAAAATGAAAGCATGGTTTAGTAGTAACAGAAATAATTTAGAGGGACTACAAAAAGTACTGCTGAATAAGGGAAATCTCTCAGAACAAGAAGAGGTACAACTGCAGACTGCTTAAGAGAAATTCAGGGAGTCTCTGGATAATATGCATAATTTTACAAATACTGCTGTTTTTCTGCAACTCCACAGCACAAAAACTTTTAGCACAATGAGTTAGGGTCGTTGCCAAACTCAGGAAGCCTTTAACACGGAAAATAACCAGAGATCCTGTAGACATATTAGACTCTGCTGAAATGTTATGAAAATTTGTGTAAAAGCAAGGAAACATGGAAATCAAGAAAGCGCACATATGGAATTCTACACCACAAACCAATAAAGTAAAATACGCCACAAATACTCCAAAGTTGCTGCTACAGGACCAAAATCAAACTCGATAAAGGTAGACACAGCTGTTTATTACAAAGGGGATTGTACCACTGCTTATAATTGCAGCACAAGTTTTAAAGTAGTGGTAGGTTTTGAGTCATGTATTCTGAAGAATGAAAGGGTTAAGTGGAAGGTATTCCTGCTTGGTGTATGACAGGAAGTAAGGATGTATTTAAAGGTTTGTTTGTAACAATGGTTTCATCTGAAGAAGTCCCACTACTAAAGTGAGACGAAAAGCACTTTATAAGAAAGTTTTGTCTACCTTTATCAAGTTTGATTTTGGTCCTGCAGCAGCAACTTTGAGCACATATGAAATTTATGGAAGACAATTACGCCAAGGTTAGCAGTAGATGATGCTATGCTCAACAATTAAATAGTTGAGAAAAGAGGAGAGGATGTAAACACAGTGACTTATCTGCAGCAATCTCTTCAGGAACAGATGGTATGCCTGTGGAAGTCTGGAAGCTAGTAGGGAAGAAAGCAATGAAGGTTTTTACAGTATTTTAAAAGAAGGGGAATCACCAACATTCTGGATGAAAGCTGTGGTGTCTGCAGCACCTTAATAAAGGTAAAGACCCATCAAACCCAGCTTCATATAGGCCCATTTCAATTTTAAACCAGGATTACAAAAATGTTTGTCTATAAACAGCTAAAAAGAATGGCGAAAGTGTTGCCAAAATTGACAGATACGGTGCAATGTGTTTTTTTTTTTTTTTGTTTTTTTTTGGGGGGGGGGGGCAAACAATTGCCAACATTAATAGAACAATGATGATCCAGAGGAAAGCAGAATATAAGAAAATACAGCTGTTACTGATGGGTCTTCATGCAGAGACAGTATTTGATGGAGTAAGCTGGGATTTTATGTAAAACAATGGAAGCATTTCATTCCCTGATACAACAAGGTTAATTAGGAGAATATATGAGGGATCAGAGGCAAAAATTTAAAAGTGGGAAGGTTCTTTTTTGATGAGCTGCGTCTGAACAGAGCAACCAGACAGGGGCATCCTCTTCCCTTTTGTCATTTGCATAAAATTTAGAGCCACTGGCAAGAAAATAAAAGACTCAGAAATTCAGGGATATAATTGGTATGGTAATCAAGAAAAGCTTACAAAATAAGATTGTCTGCAAATAGTAAGTGATAAAACCAGAAAAGGACATCTCTGGGCTGTAGAAAATTTGAGACAGTTTCATAACTTTTCAGGATATAAAATTAATAAAGATAAAACAAAGGTTTTACCTGTAAACTGTGTACCCACACATGAATTGGCTCAGCAATACTCATTTATGGGGACGCAATAAAATGAAGTATTTAGGAGTATGGATTAAAAATGTTTCAGCTATGGCAGCTAAGAGGATGTGGGAAAAGAATAAACAAAAAATATAATATAAAACTAAGAAACTAGAAGCTCTTGTTTATGGACAGCAAAACACAAGTGAAAATGTTTTTAGTCCCTTTAGTTCTATATAGTCAGACAGATTTCCAACCACCAAAGAAAAAGCTGTGGACAGCAATTAACAGTTGAAAGATTTTAACTGGGAGGGGATAAGAGCAAGGGTTAAGTGGCATGACAAGACACTCTCAGCAGAAGATGGATTACAAATACCTGACCTGAAGGGATATTTTATAGTTACACAGTTAATACTTATATGCATAACTCAAATATTATACTTCAAAGTGAAAAAGGATAACGACATAAAATAGGGGGAAATTCAAAACAATATGGAGAAAGTTGGATTTTGGATGCAGATCCTTATGGAGAATAACAGTCACATGAAATATTGAATTCATAAAGTAGCAGAAAATATTCCAAGATCTAAGAAAACATGACAATGGAGAAAGGAGATTTTTGCAGATAGGGATTACAGCAATTAGGGGGTTACAGAGAATAGGCAACAGGTGTCTGGTATTTACTGAACAGAACTGGCAAAAGAACCAATGCATCCTTGTTTTGTCTATTAAGTCTCATACCATCTTCTTTAACTATCGTATTTAAATAAGAGCTTTTTCTTCCTTTTTACTTTCTAGGAAGTGTGGCAGTCTCTTCTCCGGGCCAGTAATCAAGGAGCCCCAATCCTCATCACTGACACCAGTGAGGGATGGCCACTAGTACACATGGATACACACTGTATTTTCAGATGCAGTTCTCTGCACCAAGCACAATTTCCCTTATGAGTTCGCAGGGAGCACACTCCAGACCTGGGGCTGGACTCTCTTGCTCTCAACCCCAAACAAGACTCCACACTGACCACAATGGAACTCTGTGTCTCTGTTCCAAGTAGCTGATGATACACACACACACCTAGGAAAGACTGGCAGAGATTTACCAGCTGTGCTCCCTCTGTCCAGTCTATAAGGCAATTACACTGCTGTGAAGACTGGTAGAGAAGGGCGAAGGCTGCCAGCCTAGCCAGATAGAATTAATCTGTCATTTCTAAATATAAATGTAAACTACAGGCTTGCTGTCTTAAATGTAAAGAAATACTGTTACATGTGGAAACTGAAATCAGTGTGACAACAGTGCACTCTACTGACCAAAGGAAAGCACGTGGTGACCCTTTGAAGCAGACAGTGGTGCCGAAAAGTCTAGATGAAGAAATTCTTTGTTTTAACCAAGAGCTAAATTGCTAGATTTAAACATGCAACTGTATTTTTACTGCTCTGTTCCTGACCAGCTGCAAGATAACAAAGAGGAGAGGTTAAGAATGTAAATGCAGTTAATGTGTAGCCTGGGAACACCAGGAGAGAATAAAAGAAATGATGTAATGTTTATCAGAACTGCAGTTTCAATTTAAACAGAGAATGAGAAGGCATTAAGCATTTTCGTCTATCATCCAACTCACAGCACTCTGCCTGTTTTCTTATACAAGTTATCTTAGACTTGTGTTTTCTTTTAGGGATATCTAGAAATATTAGACCAAGTGTTTTTCTGTGATGTCAGAACTGTACTACTGAATTATTTTAAGTATTTCTGTGTGATCTTTGAACTCTTGATTAGTGCTGACTGTGTAGTAGAAAGTATTGTCTTATGGTTTTAATTACTTATTAAATACTTAAAAACCTTTTAACTGTGGCTGGTTTGTGTAGAGATAATGTAAGCTCTAGGGTACGTTGCATATTTAGAGTTTACTGTCCAAGTCACTCCAAATAAGCCTTGACTGATTAGTCACACTTACCAATTGGATAATAATATTGCACAGTAATAAGTGGGCACCCTTTTAAGGACCTTTGGGTAGCTGATAAATATTAGCTGGGTGGTGGCAAG
>NC_056747.1:344980157-345150157 GCF_019279795.1 Protopterus annectens | reverse complement strand
CATTTAGGCCCTTCTGGAGGATCTCCATGTCAGCCGGAGACTATTATAGCACCCAGTTTGCAGTCGTCTGCAAATAGTCAGCCACAGCCCTTCCGTGCTTGCCTGTACTTCTGAGAAGTATATGACAAACAGGAAGGGCCCCAGGACAGATCCCTGAGGCACACCACTCGTTACTGGTCTGGATTCGGACATAGATCCCGCTACTGTTAATTTATGGGATCTGTCTGACAGCCAGTTTGTGATCCATCTTGTGATGCAAGGGTTTATGCCCAGGCTGGTGAGCTTATCAATAATACCTGAAGGGGGAATGGTGTCAAATGCTTTAGCAAGGTCAAGGTAAGCAGTGTGTACCTCCTTTCCCTTATCTATAGCCGGAGTAACTGTCTCAAAGAAATCCACCAGGTTCAGGAGGCATGATCTGCCCTTGACAAAGCCTAATTGTGTGGGGGGGGTCCAGCGACTGGGAGGTTCCCAATCTCTCCATTTAGGAGTTCCATAATGATTTGTTCCATAGCCTTACAGATCAGACTGGTCAGGCTTATTGGTCGGTAGTTCCCAGGGTCAGTTGTGGCCCCACCCTTGTGTAGCAGGACCACCGTTGCCGTGCGCCATTCTATGGGCACATATCCTGTGGAGAGGCAGAGGCTGAACAGGGTATTAAGATGCGGGGTTAATTCCTTTTGGAGCTCATGTATGACACAGCCTGGGACACCATCTGGTCCCATGGAGGCAGTGTTTTTAGCTTTAGATAGAGCCTTGTTAACCAACATATCAGTAATAATTGGACTTGTATAATCCCCTGGAATGGTAATAGGCCCTGTAGGTAGTGAGGGGGTAGAAATTTGCACTGAACCTGTCAGCCAAGATGTTGGCAATGTCAGAAGGGTCAGTGTATTTTGTTCCATTCTGTACTAGCTCAGAACAGACCTGAGCGTTGCCATTTAGGTTTTTGACGTAGCCATAGAAGGCCTTATGGTTATCCTTGGCAACTATTTTCAAAATTAGCTTTAGTCGACTTGATGAGGGCCCTCAATTTCTTACTAATGCTGATCAGGGATGATTTTTCTACTTGAGATTTGGCCTTTTTTTTGCAGAAGTCTCCTCTCATGTATTTCTGTTCCTTTACAATCCATCCACGGCCTACCTTATTGCATTTATAACATTTTAATTCACATTTTGTTTGCATCATGACCTCTCACATCTAAACCATTTCCTTTTTGTGCACTCAACAATTAAATGATCCGATTTTCCACAGTAGAAGCAAGTTTTGTGTTGATCCCAATGTTTACCACCTTTTTGACCATCTATAATACTAGGGATATGAATAACTATCACCTTCCATTTTTAGTACATTACAATCCCCAGTCCATAATCCTCTACTGTCAAACTTTAGAAATATACACTTCATCTTTACAGATGCTATTTAAAATGTTTTCAAAGTCTCTCTCTCTCAAATTCTGCTCCAAACGGAACAAGACTTTGCTTAAATTTTTCAAAAAACAAAAAACCTGCAAGTATTCCACCAAGTACACCCTTGCTTATTTTCATATAGACTCAAAACAGTTTCCATTGCCTGACCATTTTCAAAAATTTTAATCAGAAAAAGTTTTACTTGTATGAAAGCTCTATGCCAGAGAACTTACTAAAGATGAAATAATGCCCCATGCATCATAACTTTCTATTTCTCTTTCTTCCTAGGAGAAGATCCTAACAGTATAATTTATTCTTCTTAAGTTTCTTTGCCTGATATGGTTAAGGAAAAAGGCAAAACATCAGTCTAAGTTGTTGTCTTACATCGCCTGTTTTTTTTTTTTTTTTTTTGCATAAGTACCACCATTTTAAATATGGTGCATTTCATCTCCCCATGCCAGAGCCTTGCCACTCTCAGGATCATTTTTTTCACATAAATTTCTCTAATAAAACATCCTGCAACTCTCCTGACTGGAGAAGTGCAATGATATATCAGTCATCTTGCTGGTTCTCTTCCTGGAATAACTGCTGCTAAAAAATCTCTTCCGAACCTGGAAAAGGCTTGCCTGCCTTTTCTCTGCGGATGTACTATTCCCACGGTTTCAAAAATATCTCCAACCACTGGAACTCCACTAGAAGGTACACATAGCTTCTCTCAATTCTCCAACCTCAGACACTGATACAGAAGGCTCCACTACTTTCTCGTCATCTCTCAACATATTTGTAAGACGACCACCTTCGTCTGCTACAACCACCACAAAATAAGTCTCTCAACTTCACTGCTATAACTCCCTGCTTCTTTAAGTAACTTCCATACAACAAAACAGGAGGAGGAAATGCAACCACAAAAATGCTCCCCTTGCAAATGACAAGAGTAAGCAGAGGTTTCTCAGATGCCCTGGCCACATTTTCCCACTAGTTCAAATACAAGCTCCCTTGAAAACAGGCCAATAGCCTAGTGGGACTAATCTGGTCAGCAAAGAATAACTAAAGAAAACAGATGCCTAAAAGGTATTAAAATTCTGTCAGTTAGGTGAAGTTATTTGATGTTGCGGGTGTATCAAACAACACCTCCCCCAAATCTTGTGTGATTAGATCCATTCTGTGAAGAAGCTTATGGCAATTTCCCCTGGCCCTTTCCAAAATAAGGGGGAGGCACTGTTGCCTGAGCCAGAAGGGAGTGTCTCTATAATAAATCAATGGAGAGTCCTTCTGAATCTTCACAATGACACTCCACATCAATGGAAAGAGTGGGTAAGCACAGAGGAAATTTCTTGTCCAATAAAATGAAAATACATCTATTTTCCAGGCCTTCTTGCAAGGAATCCTGATGCAGAAATGTTCCTTTTTTTTTTTTTTTGCGAACAGGGGCAAAAGGGAGGTGTCCCTCACAGCTTGATAAATTTTTAGAAGACCCCCATGATTCAATTACCTTTTGCAAAATTATGTTTTGGTCCTGCTCAGTTCATTTGCCACAAAATGTTGCTCAGACAGTAAATAAAATGCCTGTAGTGTGAGACTGTGCCGAATTGCTATAACCGAGGCTACCATGGCTAGTCTGCACAAAGGGCAAGATCTGGTCTCCCCATTTGTTTAAATGTACCACATCACTGTGCTATCACATCTGTAACCACTTTTTACAGTCTTGGGGAACACAGGTTGAGAGCATTTACTACTGCAAACATACATCTTTTACATTTGTGTATTTTAGTCAGTCTTTTTTCGTTTCAAAAGACCTGATGTTCTTTCACACCCAAAGACTCCACTTCCCAACCAAAGTTTGATGCACTATAGCTACAGATTGTACTAGAGCTGAAAAGGAAAACAGAAGACCTGCATTCAGATAAAATTGGTCTCGCCACCAATGCACATACAGGGTCTATATTAGATCACCAATCGCTTAAAAAAGCGGTGAATAAATCAACCCTATGTAAGCGAAAGCTTACAATGTCGAACTGTCAGAACAGTGATCATTTTCCCGGGGGGGGGGGACGCTTTAAACATTACATTAAGTGGGGGGGCTTCGTCCCCCACACACCCCCTACTTAAATGTACCAACTCCAAGACCACACTACAGTGCCGAAAATGGCAAAGTAACAAAGCGGCCAAACAAATTCTTTCCCAGGGAAAGAATTTGCTTAAAAGCCGCTTCGATATTTTGCCTTTTCAGTTCGACCAAGATGCTTTCAAAAGAATGCGTCTTCGGTTTTCTAATAGGAACCCCTCATATATCCTCTCGCTTAAAGATTGTTTTGTTTTGCCTACATAGAAACTAAATATTATGACAGCAATGTACAATATAAATAGTAAAAAAATTAAAATAATGGACAGAGTTAAGAAACCAAGGTATGTATTCACTTGAATGTTTAGAAAAAGTAAATGCCTGAAGGAGTATTTTGAGAACACTATTTCATTTGAGATCGATAAATCACTCATAATGTGGTACATGTAGACAGTGCAGATATATTTTGGCTGCTGTTAGCACTACAGTTGCCTCATTTGACAGAGTTCTGACCTGTACTGCATTAAGTAATTACAGTAATAAAGCTGTGGAGTACTTAAGTTCATGTCATGCGATAGTTTCTACGTAGGCAAAACAGAATGTTCATTAACTGGATATAAGAGCATTGTTTAGATATTAAGAAAAAGAACAATCCCCTTATACAAGCATGCTGCTACATGCAAAGATTTTAAAAAGTTTTATTTTTTATACTGGTGAAAATATCTGGGAATTCACAATCTCATTTTTGGAAATAGAGGTTAGAAAAGGAAGAACTAAATGCAACCAGTGCTCCTTGGTTAAATGAACACACATTATACAGTTTTAAGTTATTTATTTTACTTTACAGTTGATGACTGGGAAAGTCCAACTGGACACAGGTCCATTTTCAGCAGAGGCCCGGGGAGAAAAGCTCCACATACAATTACAACAATTCTAAAAAGTACTATTTTTTTTTTTTATACAAAACTGTGGTCATAAGTCATACAATTGTATGTATAGGACCATATTTAATATAGACAGGGTTTTCAATGTCAATTTATTTTCTGTGTTTTTAAGAAAAGACTTTAGATTGAACTCAAGATTATGTGATAAAGAACCAGATATTTAAACATGATATGAAATCCCAAGTTAGTTTGGATAAAAGGTCTGTATCAGATGCACTCATTTACATGCACACTTTTTGTATTCATATATCCTTGAACCTCGGGTGGCCATTAATCCAAAATGTTCCTTCAAGAAAAAAAAAACAAAAACAAAAAACACTAACAATAAGAAATGAGAACACTTTTCCAATGCAACCCAGACGTTGACTTGTAAATTGTCAAAGAAAACAAGTAGATCTGGAAACAAGAAGGCATACTATCTGGAAGGTAGATCACACAGACAACTTTTCACTATACATGTGTTCCTAAAAATAATGAGGGTAACAACTGCAATTCATAACAGACGATGGCTTGAAAAAAATCAGAAAGTGTTCCTAACGGACAGCTGCATGTAGAGAGAACATAACAAGTACTTACCATGCTACCTGCAAGCTAGGAAACAGACAACTACACTAATCAAATAGCAATCATTTAAGATTGGGGGGGGGGGGCTTCCCAAGCTGGAAGCTGCAAAAAGATGAGTTTCTAAAACTAGGGGAATCCAAGATTTACCCCAATAAAAGTCAGTGTTGCTATAAAACATGTTTACCTCCAACTGTATTTGCAAACAATACATGTATAAACACCAAAGACAAGACTGTGGTACTCTACTGTACTTAAAGTTTATTACCCAAATGAACTGGCAACATACCAGAAGGCATCAGAGGCACTAGTTTAGTTGACAACCTAGTATACACAGCAGAAGAGGAAAAAAACTTCATGAAACTCACTTTCAGGAAAGTCATGCTAAATATAAGCACTCTTTTACCCGCAGAAAAAATGCCTTTAAGATAGTTCGGTTTACTTAGGGGCACTATATCAAAGAGGAGATGCTTCTCTGGCAGCTAAACAAAAATAGAATAAAATGAAATAAAATAAGAGTTTAGCAGCATCAAATGTGATGGCCCAGAAGGCGGCTCTAAATTCTAATACTCAATGTTTTTTTGAGTGATGACAGCATTTAGGACAGGAGTCTAGTACTGAAAACTTTAGGGAACTGCAAGTATAACTTAAGATGAATATTGGATTACTTGCAAATATTTTTCTCCATATTCCAGCTACTGCATATAATAAAGCCAGAAACTGGCTAGTCAATGACAATTATGCCACTTACCCAGCTAACAGCTTACATACTTAAGTGTTTCCCTACCTTTCCACAACTCTAATACTGGCTGTCTAACATTTAGGGCACTCCTCAGCCATGAAGAACAGTGTGAACAGATGCCAAAATGTTTTCAATGTGATGCAACACAGTTTGATCTCAAGACCGCAAGTCAGACTTAGTTGGTGATACTGTCAAGCAAGAATAGTTTCCTTGACGCTTTGTGATACCAAAAAGCAGCAATAAAAAGATAAAACACACAGGAACATTTCACATACAGTGGCACCTTTGGGGGGGCAGTGGCTCTCCAGGGTGCTACAGCACCCAGGCTTGGAACCACTACAAAAAAAAAAAAAAACACACATTTGAGTGCCACTAAGTATCAAGTCAAAACAAAGATATCACATAAAATTATAAAGCATCTCCTCAACAAATGGAACATTTTAAATCTTAAATCACTCTTCTTGTTCTTTACCCAATTTAGTGGCTTCTCAATTGATTTAAAATGCCATTACAATGCAGTTTTGCAAATAACCTCAAATGGGAAAAACTAGAAAAGGAAATGAGGAAATTAAATGTAGATGACAGCTTACAAATGTCTCGCCCTCAATGTCCCATTTGGATGCAAAACCTCATTTTTCTTTCGGGAAAACTTGGCTAGGCTTGGAAAGGTTCCTCTGGGGCATTAGCCTATTAATCTATGGAACAAGGGGCCTACACACAGTGGTGCAGCGGTAGCTTTGTCACCTCCCAGCAAGAGGTTCTCTGGTTTGATTCTCAGCTGGAGTGCCTTCTGTGCAGAGTCTATATGTCCTCCCTGCATTAGTGTGGGTTTTCTACGGGTACTCCAGTTTCCTCCCATATTACAAAGACATGCGAGTGGAGCGTTTCTCCGCTGAAAACTGGTTCGTTCCAAGTCGGACTTTCCCGATAAACAAATGTTAAAGATTTAATGTCTACCATTTTCCCCAAATCATAAGCCAATGTATTCATTCATTTTTCATTCTTTTACTTAAAAATTTGTTTACCAGGGTAGAGCACTTATCACAAGTGACCATATTCAGTCCAAGCTCAGAAATACAATATAGTTAGCACAAAGAAAATACACAATTCACAATATACTTATACCAATACCAGCTACATTATGTGGGGGGGGATTAATGATGTCACACAAAGTTTGTGGGAAGCCAGAAGGAGAAGGCAGATTTAGCAAAGGTTTATGCTAGTAAAGTGTAGCTATAGAATGTGCAGAGTGTCTTTAATTGACCCCTAAATTTAGGGTAAGACGTGGTATCTTATTTGTAGGAGAATAATTTCCCCAAGAGTTTTCGCCTAGTATAACAGAATCAGTGAGCTGTGTACTGGAGTTTAGTTTTGGGAGGAGACTGCAGTGTGGGGCAGAGTGGTTGTGATTATGGAAGCTGTAAGAGGAAGACTAACTGGTTTAGCCATTACAGGAGAAAAGGTCTGCTTGTCTAGAAGTTCGAATAAATGGGATACTAGGAGGGAGCTAACCCTTTCTTAAACAGGGAGCCATTTTGCACCCCCCCCCCCCCCAGTGCCTTGTGTGTAGTTGAGGTGGAAACAGAAGTTAAAGGAGGGAGGTCAAGCCAAACTCCAATGTATTTAAAAGACGTAATGTGTTTACTGTCACTAAAACATTAGAAAAGTTACTTCACGACAATGTGGGCAAAGGAGTATTCCTAGATGACTGCAGAGGAGCACAGAATGTTAATTTTCAAAACAGGAAGATGATCTCTCCCGTTTCAAGGCTGTGAGTTTAACTAAGTGGTTTGCAATGTATGCAAAGAAAATCAAAAAAGAAACAGCATTTTTAAGCAAAGCAACACAAATGAGGACAGGAAACATGGGTTTTCAACAGGCAAAACATCAACACTGACAAAGGTTTTAAGTTTCTTAGTTACAAAGTGGTTTAAATAATCCCAGCAAACAGCATTTTCCTGGGACTCGGCAAGACTTTGTGGTAGCATCAGGCAGTAGGCTGATGGGGGTAAATAACCACACTTGTTAGCAAAGAATGCCAGGTTAAATTACAAAGCATATAGCTTCAAGAGAAAAACAATGGCTGAAAAGTGTGCAGTATACTAAGAGTGCACCATGTTTAAAGTAGCATATCCTCAAGATCAGTGTGGAGTCAAGCAAAACAAAATTTGTCTCAAAGGATCTTGAAAATAAAATGAGTTTATTTGTAGTCACTTAAAAAAATGTTTAAAATACAAATCTGGAAAAAATTGTATTATACGTTACTATGGACTGCTATAGGAGGCTGGACCTGCAGAGATGTTAATTCAATACAGCATAGCAAAAGCCTTCCATTAGTGCTCAAAATGATTTGGAATAAAACAGAAAGTGTTAGTCCTCTCTCTCTGCTCACCACTGTAAAAATGGACTATACCAAAGTACAAACAATCCAGTTAAATTAGAACAAACATATGCTACCTGACTATATGTAAGAATGTCTTGGCACTAAAAAATATTTAAGGATTTGGAAATCACTTGAATCCAGCACCTTAAGCCATAAAATCTGGTGTACTGTGGAAGTGTGTGTGTGTGTGTGTGTGTGTGTGGGGGGGATGCAAAAAAAATTTTTACCTTTCCTTATTCAAGAAGCAATTGGGGTGCTTAATTTTAGAAATAGTGTCTGAACAAGGCCATATCCAACCCAGAATTGAAAAAAATTCCCTGAGAACTGCTCTAGGGATCTAAACCTCACCACAACGATAAATAGGATGCGCTGGAGGGACAGATTCCTGTCCCAGAGACTCCCCATGCTTTGGAACAGGATTCCAATCTACATTAGGCAGAGCCCCTCACTAACACTCTTCAAGAGAAACCTTGACGAGTGGATGGGAAACATTAAATTTACCCTGGGGATCACTGCAGCAGCTCTGCTGGACAGAGGCACAGGGAACTAATCTAAGGGGGCAGCAAAAGCCAACACATTCTGGCTAGGCTTATAGATGCCCTCGGGCAGATAGCAGTGTACAAGTGCCTTCATATCAACAGATGTATGTAAAATCTAGGAAAGTAATCAAAAGGATGTGACATGGTTGCACAACAATGTCAGTAACTTGCATATAGGCTAGAAGAGGAATGATGGGTAAAAATAATGCAGAAAATCCGTTGGTCATAGTTTTGCTATTTTCAAAAAAAATAAATAAATAAAAAAATAAAAAAAGGTTGAGTGCAATGGTCTCCGTGGTTACTGTCATTCAGATGATGTTTTTTCAACTGATACTTAAACTGCAATGATAAAACAAAACACATTTAATGAAGGTGAAATAGCCGTTTAGCAACTAGTTGCAGCCTCTGCCTGAAACTGGTTAAGCCTACTTCACTGGCTCAAAAGTACTGATGGATGGATCAAGCAGGAAAAGTCATCTAGACAACCAAGTGAGTTTTGCACTATGGAAAGCACAAGCTGTCTGCAAAGTAGCATTCTGATGCAGGCAATGTAAATTACACCAAAGTGACAGTGTAAGTAAATGGATGTAATTATCCTTACTTTACCTCTGCCAGTGTTGGATCTCATAACCAAATGGAGCATCATTAACACTTTTCATGCCAGAATTAAAAGAAAATGTGAGAAAAGCCAGCAGCATACCCCTGCAGGTGCAAACAATGAAAAGAGAAAGGAGGAAAAAAAACAAAAAAAAAAAAAAAAAAAAAAAGACAGATCCACAAAAGGCTTCTCAAAAACCAGAAAAAAATAACCTTATTGAAAATCTGAAGACCTTTCCACATTCATTCAAATAAAATCAACCAAATCCTTAAGAAAACAAATTTTAAATACTGAAGTCAATGAAATAGAAAACAGTAGTAAGAGGTGCATCACGCCTTCCTCCAAGACTTAGTACCCTTTCTTCCACCCCTCTAACTACCTCAGACTGCATCCAAATACATCGCTTGTAAACCTATACCTCAGCTGTAATCTTAGCCACTGTTATTCAAGGGTAATAGCTGCTACATCAGCTATTAAAATACCTTCTAGTCTTTATGGCACCAATGATATAAGTGTTGTACCATTTAACTAAATAGTTTCATTTTGAACTATAACTGCTTACTACTATTGTTAAACAAAACCTACCCATATTTCTTGTAATTGTTGTTTTTATTGTGAAGCTCTTCTCCCCGGGCCACCGCTGAAAAAGGACCTGTGTCCAGTCGGATTTTCCCGGTCAACAAATGTAAATAATAAAAATGCAACACTTGCTTTTGACTGCATAAACCTATGTTGTACTTGCATTCTAAACAAGGATGAGATGGTTGGAAAGAGGTGAAAGAGTTTATACTAATGGTCTTGCATTCAAGTCTACAACATAATACTTTAAAGAGCATTTGTCAGTCCTACAGAAAGTTAAGAAGTTTACATAAAGGAAAGGAATCAACCAGAAGCCCAACATCTACAATACTTTTGTTCCTAGTAAGTCAAATCAAGTATGTAAGGGAGTAGCCTTATGCCACGCATTTCTCTACTTGCATCCTACTGACATCTCTGGAATTCTAATATTGCTTAGTCATATTTACACAAACTTCAAAAACGTGTTGCATACAAGTTAGTGAAAGACTTCCATCTTAAAAGGTAACATGTTGGACAATTAAACCGCACTAATACTTGGCCTGTGTCTAGTACAAGCAAAGAGATTAATTGTTCATATATTTATATAGTCATACATTTCATATTTCTCAACAACTAGGTGACTGACATAACTGCCTAGCCTCATATGAAAGCTCTGTTGCATAAACAAAATACTGCCGATGGTATGTATGCATTGCTTGAGTGGTTGCTACAAGTTTGTAATATTTTGTAAACAAATTTACCAGTTACTACGACTTACAAAACCCAGTTTGAGACCTAGAACATAAAAATAGCTTGCTGTGAAGTCTCCATTTACACTTAAGTAGTATCATAAGAGATCGCTTCGCTCTCAACCTGGAGGTCGATTAAAGCCTAGGCATTTCATCCCAATGTAAATACCACAGAAATGTTAAGTTAATACCAAAGATTGCATTTAGTAATGATTGGCCATGTCCATGAGGGTTGTAGGCTCTATTCCCAGTAAGAATTTACAGTGCCCCATCCCCTCTTTCAAGTCCCTTTTGAACAGTGTCACTGAGGTGCTCTGTTTCACATGAAATGGCAACCTATTCCAAAGACTCGGCAGTTGCTGGGAGATGAATAGGACATGCACGAGGAACAGATTTAAGTCGCAGGCTATATTTAAATCCCTGGAATGGGTGGTCCTAGTCTCGTTTGATTTACGGATATGCAGCAAGTTCATTAGGTTTGGGCCCAAGATTGCTCTGTAAGCTAGGCACAAGTCTCCTCTAAGAAGTCTGCATGACACAGAGTAAAGTGACAAGGACTTTAGGTGGTCCGTGTATGGCACATGCTGCAGTCTACCTTTATCTTCTCCATTAGAAACCTCTGCAGGTCTTTCCAAAGGCTCCATGTGCTTTGTACAAAACATGTCGAACTGGGCATTATACTCAATTACGGGCCAGATTACTGCCAAGTATATAGAGGGGTTATAAACCCCTTTTGCTCTCAAGGCGATGCCTTTCCTAAAAGTATGCTATGTAGAATGCCTTCCTTACCACAGTAAACACATGGTTGTCAAAGTTAAGGTCACGGTCAACTTGTGAACCCAAAGTCCCTTACCACTTTTGTGATACTTAAGGTATTGTTGTCGATTTGATAGTCTGAATGAACATGGCTTCTGCCTAGAAGAATTATGATGCATTCCTCTGCATTTAGTTTGAGACCATGACTGAGACACCAGTTGTTGGCCTGTGCAAGACTCTCCTAGATTATACAGACATCATTTGGGGATTCAGTAATTGCACAGTTTGCAGTCGTCTGCCAACTTGGTCAGCCACAACCCCTTAGTTTTGACCTGAACGTCAGAGAAGTATATAAACATACAGCAGGGGGCCCCACGCTGACACCTGTGGCACCCCACTGGTAACAGGTCTGCTGGTTGAAGTGAACCACTTTGATAGTGTCCAGTTTGTGAGCCAGTCAGCAACCCCATCTTACGAGGAGGTTTACATTCATTATGATAAATTTATCAGTAATGCCCAAGTGTGGGACTGTGTCGAAAGCCTTTGCCAAGTCGAAGTATGTCATGAACAGATATGCCCTCATCAATGGCCCTGGTCACATTTTCGAAAAAATCCACAAGAATTAACAGGCAGATCTGCCCTTGACAAAGCCGAATTGGGTAGGATCCAGTCTGGTGGTCACTTGTATATCTTTACTTATGAGGTCAATTGATACATTCCATGGCCTTACAGATGAGGGTGGTCAGGCTTATGGGCCTGTAATTCCCCGGGTCTGTTGCTAGGTCACCTCTGTGGAGGGGAGTAACTGTTGCTGTCCTCCATTCTGCAGGAACAAAGCCTGTGGTTAAATTATGATTGAAAAGGGCACATAATGGTGGTGCTAGTTTATGTTTTAGCCTGCTTAGAAGTCAGAAGCCAGTCTGGAATGCTGTCTGGTACCACAGACGCTGTGTTTTTTTTGCCTTGGACAAGGCTTTGATGATCTGTTCTTCAGATGTGTAGGGTTTGGGGGGGGGGGGTGAAATTTTGATCAAACCTATCCACTAGCAGGTTTGCCATCTCTGTGGGGTCAGTGTGTGAGATACAATTGGCTACTAGTCCTGTACATGCTTGTGTCCTACCTTTTACGCTACATACACAGCTGTAAAAGGGCTAATGGTTATCATTGGCTATGCTAGCTAAATTTTTCTGAAAAAGCCCCTTGAGGATTTGACAAGTTGTCTTATTTGCCTGTTGAGGCTGAAGACGGTGCTTTTCCATTGTTGCAGTCTTGCCTTTGTTTTCATGGACAGCAACTTTTTGCATTTATTGTAAATTTGTTGATGCTGGATGTCCACCATGGCAGTTTGTTTTTCCTTGTGGCTCTGGCTTTGATTCTTTCTAGTACAGCCAAGTCTACAGGTTTACGCAAGGGACTCTACAGGGTTGTGTGTAAGCTTTGGTGTAGTTACACTTCCAACTGGGGGTGGGGCTCAGAATGCATTTATACTTTTACCTAGGAGAGTATAGTTTTGCCTTGGTGAAGTTGTTTAGTCTGATTTCATCCTTTGCGAGTTCTGGTGTCAGTGTCAGCTCGAAGGTGACCGATTAGTGTCCGACAGCTGTGGTAATGCATCCATTTGATGTATTGAGGACCAGATCTAGTAGGTTTGGTCCTCTTGTCAGGGTATGAGCAATTGTTCCAGGGCTAGCATAGGTTTCCCAGCTGATGGTGGGATTCATAGATTCATAGATTAGCACTAGGCTAACTGTCATTGGGGGCCATTTTAAGCCTAGCCAATTACCCCCATGTGAAAATCAAACCCTGCACCTTGTGTTTCTAAGGTAAGCACCTTAACCATTAGGCTAACCTCCCACCCCCTGAAATCCCCCATAACCAGAGTGCCAGTTTGATCAAGTAGCCTTCATGTGAGCCATGACCCAAGGAGGGGGATCTGTAACTGGCTAGGACTTGAATTGGGGTCTTAACCACCATAACCTGAACTTGAAGTAACTCCACGGAGTTGTCAAATCTAACTAGACAGGAGATAAATTTCACTCTAATTTAGAAAAACACTGCCTCCTTCGATTCTCACACGTTCATTTTGTGGTCTGAAAGGCATTGTAGCCTTGCAAGGACGGGGTACTCTCTCTGAGGCCTTGAACCAGGTTTCTGTGACTGGACAGACATCTACATCTTTCAGTGACAGAAGTGCTTGCACGATGCACTGTTTTTGGTTTAAGCTCCTAGCATTTAGCAGCATGACCCTACTTTGTTATGGATTGGCAAATTTAATGTTGGTAAGCTTGCTTTAGACACCTTGCCTAAAAAGGCACTATGAGGGAGGCAAGAGCCTTTGCCAGCAGCTGAAAGCCTAAAGGTGCCAGGTGCAAACTATCTCTGGCAAAGCAGGGAGGTTTGTCGACCAGGCTAAGAGAAATTGCACTCCCTTTGAATGGCACCAAAAACTAAGCCAATTATTGAAATCAATCATTTTGATTGTTTATACTGTGCATCATTTTATGTGAGGTTAATATGGTCAAGGCTAGGGACTTACCTGCTTGAGACATGTACTCTCTTCATATAGTGAGGTACGTCTCGGGTCATTCACACCAACATGAACTATGACAGTCTCATAATGGTTCTTGTTGCCGAGAGACTTGAGTGCATGCATGAGAGGACGAATCCCAAACACCAGACAGGCAGCTGACCGGGCCTTCCTCCTTGTCTCTCTCCTACCCACCCAAAGCTAATTACATACTCTGACTCTTCCATCTAGCTTCTCTTACTTATTCTACAATCTTAGCCTAGGCCCCTTCGTCTCTTCCTTTCATTCTCACCTCAACATGTCCACTAAAACTTACAAACCTCCACCCAAGACCTCTGTAACAAAAACTACTCTGTTAAAACTAACACTTATGCTCATTATTTCTCTTGCTCTCACACTACCCTACTTCCTGACCTGTTATGAATTAAATCCTAGCTACCACTTTAACTACTCTCCCAAACATACTGCCTCTGATTTCAAAAGCCTAAACTTCACTCATTTAAACATTACATCTACCTCTAGCTATCTCCTAGCCAAATATCATAGGCTGTCTCACATTAAAATTCAAAATCTCTGGTTTAGGAAACTAAAATACTTACTAAACTTTCCTAACAAAGCTTACCTGGAATTTAACCACTCTACCTTGGCAGATGGGGACATCCACCCCAACCCAGGGCCCTTAACTACTTCATCTGACACCATACCTGCTACACTAAACTCATCCCTTCAACTACAAACCTCCAATGCAAATACTCTACTCATAGGGCACCTTAATATCCGAAGTGTCAATAACAAAATCACCCATCTCCACTCCCTTCTTGAACACCACTCCTTTGATATTCTCTGTTTAACTGAAACCTGGTTAAAACCTTATACTCAAGATAATGAAATCATTCCTCCAGGTTACAATATCTTGAGACTCGACCGCAAAACTAAAAAAGGCGGAGGAGTGGCACTACTATTTAAAACTGAACTAAATTTAACATTAGTACCCTATGATAACCTGGACATTACCAATACTGAACTTCCTGGACATTACCAATACTGAACTTCCTATCTCAAAGCTACAACTAAACCCTAAAAAATCAATCTATATTATCTGTATATATCTACCTCCTGGAAATAACTCTACTTCCATAGAAAATATCCTCAGTTGCCTCACTTCCACCTACCCACAAGAAACTATAATACTTGGAGACCTCAACCTTGACTGGTCCTCAATAAACACTGATAACCCAACTTCTCATATTAATCTCCATGGCTTTACTCAGATAATAAACACCTCCACTAGGATCAACAAACCTAACAACAAAAAGTATTCTAGATTGGATTCTCATTAACAAACCTCAACTAAACTATCAGTCCGGAATGCTACCTGATGACTTTAGTGACCACAATCTAACCTATATTATAAGACAAAAAAATGCCTCTAACAATTCTCCTATGTATAAGACCCTACATGATCTCAAATGCTTCAACCCTATTCAATTTAAAACTGAACTAAATGCCTGTAACTGGAACCCACTAAAGACACTTCCTCTTGAAGAAGCTGTTCTATACTTTAACACCACATTCCTAACAATACTAGATAATCACGGACCAAAACGTTCCATCCGAATTAAATCTAAACCTGCCCCCTGGCTATCTAAAGATACAAGACAAAAAATGTTACTTAGAAACAAATCTTGGAAAAAATGGCGAACCACCAAATCTCCCATAGACCAACAGACCTTTAGGCAACTAACAAACAGTACCAAAAAAGCTATCTTCTCTGATAAAAAGAATTATTATAGTAATCTCCAGCAAGCAAAACACAATAACCCTCAAAAATTCTGGTCAACCCTAAACAGACTCCTTCACCCTGGACAGACTACCACCCCGTCCCCTTCCGGGTCTGAAAAGAATTCCTCCCTTGATACTGCCAATACTTTCAACTCTTTCTTTATTGATACTATTAATTCCTTGGCCTCCCATCTCTCTAGTGACAACACTAGTATCCCTGACCTTGCATCCCTCAAACTACCAACCTTCAGGCTACAACCCATCTCTACTACCTTTATACAGAAATGTATCCACAAACTCAAACCATGTACCCCCTCGGCTGACCAGCTTCCATCTGAATTCCTTCAAAAAGCAGCCTCTGAAATAGCCTATCCCATATCCATCCTTATTAATAGAACTGTAAATGAAGCAACCATACCTGACATATGGAAAATCTCTCACATCATACCCTTACATAAAGGAGGTAACTCCTATGAATATTCTAATTATAGGCCCATAGCTCTCTTGTCCCCACTTGCAAAAATCATGGAAAAATGTGTGCACCATCAGTTAATGAACCACTTAATAACAAATAACATTCTTTCTAACTGTCAACATGGCTTTAGGCCTTTTCATAGCACAACTACCGCTCTCCTCTCCTTTACTGACTTTATTAACAAGAATCGCAATAACATCCTGTCTTCAGCTCTTTTTATTGACCTGTCCAAAGCCTTTGACATGGTCAACCACTCTCTCCTCTTAAATATTCTCGAATCTCTATCCTTAGAATCTAAAGTTGTCTACTGGTTTAGATCCTCTCTCACTAACAGGAAACAGGCCGTCCTCTGGGATAACAAACTCTCATCTCTTCTCCCAATTTCACTTGGGGTACCCCAAGGCTCTATTCTCGGACCCCTTCTTTTCTCCCTCTTTATAAATGACTTACAAGTAGCTATTCCCCAAGCTACATGCATACAATACGCTGATGACTCCACACTAATTTGCTCTGCTAAATCCATTTCTGAACTTCAAACTAATACTCAAACTGTATTTTCCAAAGTTGAAACTTGGTTCTTAAAACGTTGCCTCCTCCTAAACGCAAAAAAAAACAAACTCTTACTTTTTAGGCCTACTACCAGATCCCCTACATTAGACTTCACTATCTTATCTAATAATGGAACCCTTATATCACCTGATTCTACTACTAAACTGCTAGGCGTCACAATCGACAACAATCTTTCCTTTGACTGTCATATCAACAATACCATTAAATCTGTAAACAGGAAACTTGGCTCTCTCTATAGAATTAAAACTTTCTTAACCTCCCCAGCCAAAGTTACTCTTGCCCACTCTCACCTTATTTCCACTCTTCTCTATGCCTCACCAATCTATACTAACCTCAAGAAAAACAATCTCTCCAAACTGTCTACCACTTACAATAATATAGCTAGATTTGTTACTGGTAAGCCTTTCAGAACTCACCACTGTCTGAATCAGCAGCAACTTAACTGGCTTGAACTGACAAACATGCTGCTTCTTTCCCAACTCACATTTGTCCAAAGAGCTTTCTACCAACCTCATAACACACCTGTACTTTCTAACCTCTTAACCCCTTATTCTAATCTGAACTCACTCCGCTCATCAAATAAACGGCTAGTCACCTTAACCAAATCTAATAACCTAGCTGGTGATTCCCTCTTCTCAAATTCCACTGGTAAACACTGGAATCAACTTCCTACCGAACTTACTTCCATTGCATCTACTGTTCTGTTTAAACAAAAACTTAGAATCTACCTTAAAAGCCACTGGATGTGCCCCTGCTCTAATCCTGATTAGAAAGTTAATTTCCTTAGTTAACCCTCTTTTTTTTTTCTCTCTCTATTCTTTTGTGCCTCCTGCTTTCTCCCTTAGCTCTCTTCCTTTACCATATATGGACCTCTCCCCTATATCTTTCCTCTATATGACTATGACTCTTGTCCAGAAACTATATATCTTTTATAAATCTGCTCTATCTATCGTTGTTTCTTTTTCCTTGGTCTTGCACTTTTCTCTTCTTGGTTTTAAAAGATGTAATAAGCCTTAACATGTTGCTATTTACATTGTCTAGGAATTTAAAGTCCTATTCTTTTGGTAATTATGTTTATTGTCTACGTCCTACCAGAGTGTAATCTGTTTTTTTTTTTTGCTAATGTAATACCTCTTTTGTCTATATGTGGAGCTTTTCTCCCCGGGCCTCTGCTGAAAATGGAAATGTATCCAGTTAGACTAGCCCGGTTAACAAATGTAAAATAAAATAAATAAAATAAAATAAATTGTCCAACCTGGTGAGTGGGACAACCATGTGTCTCACTATAGTCTCTCCAATGACTTGAAAATTTAGTTTGAGTGTTACGTCTTACAGGCTTAGTAGGCGAGACACAGATGTTTCTGTGTCACAGATACTGTGGGAACTGTGTTAATTGTAGCAGTCTTGCATTTTTGGAGCTCTCTGGTGTCCCAGAGTAATCCCTATAGATCCAGAAATATGAATTCTTTTGAAATGTAAGGACATAATTTGATTTTAGAGAAACATACATCTTGGCAACTATAATTCTTTCATTTAAACTTAAGAACTTAGCGCATTGTTAAATCTTCAAGAGTTCCCAAAAGGTTAAAAAAAAAACTCCCTTTATCTTAGAGCCAATGAAAATGAAAAGTAAAACCCATTAATCTTTTTTTCTTGACATTACTACTCATGAAAGGTTTGTACCACATTTTTCTAATAAAGCTGTATCTTTTTAATAGTATAGTAAAATACATATACAAATGCACCAATTTTACAAAATACGTCTAAAGATGAGTGGTACACTGAAAATTGTACAAATTAATACATCTGCAGTGATAAACCAGCAGATGAAAGGGTTAAGAGTGATTATCAATAGGATAGAATACAGAAATATGTCTGAGATTTGTTTGTTTCAGCTTTTCCCGGTTAGGGGTCGCCACAGCGGAACTCCGGTCCACTAATGATTGGCAGTAGAGTTTTACGTGCTGGCTTGCCGGGCCTAACGCACAACCTTCAACGAAGGAACGCCCGTTCACGCATGTCGCCACACAGAAGACGCTCTGAGAATCGAATGGGCAACGTCTAACTGAGGCAACAACACTACCGCAGCACCACCACCGCAGTATCAGAAATATGTCTGAGATTAAATATCTTAAAGTCAAATTATAATTCATAAAGTGAAATTCAAATAAAGTTATCTCCTGTTGAAGGATTAATTCAGAGGTGGATTGCCTCAGAAAAACTGGGTAGTAAAACAAGGTTATGATCTTGAATCCTCGTATACTTTTCTATCTTGGGATAAAGCATATAAGAAAACAGCATTAAATGATCCCCCTGGAAAAGAGATGGATCACCAACCTGGGAAACTATTACAAAGGTTAGCACAGTTTTAGGCATGTTGTTGAAACCATATGTATTTCAGTGTGTGCAAGTGTTACACACTCAGCCACGATACCATGCTCTTTACAGCTCATTAAAGATATACAAAGGCAGGACACTTTCCTGGGTCACTTTAGATTAACATCTACGTATAACTTCATTGAACACGGACAGTGTATAGAAGCAGTGGCCTATTTTTTTTAAAAGATGCAAAGGGGTTACCAGAAATTAAGGAGTTAAATGAATTTTTTTTTGTTAATTGCTTTTGAGACATCTTTTTTTAAAAAGATATTTGTGGCACAGCAAAGGGTGCCAAACTTGCTCCCAATTACGCAAATGTATACTAGGGTAAATTAGAGGAGACATTTATGTATCAGGATTCTTTTCATAAAAATAATGTAGTATTTTATAAGAGTTGCATTAATTTTTTTATTGTTAGGGGTACATTTTATGAGTTTACAACATGCTTACAAAATAATAGGGTAGGTTTGTCTTTTACTTACATGGTGCACAAAGTGGTAATATCTTACTTAGATGCAAAGATTTTTTTTATTATTGAAGGGCTTATTAGTAAGACTTTATACAGGAAACCTAATGCAGCCAATACTTAGAAGCCTCAAAATGCTCTTCCAGTGCATCTTAATTTCCTGCCATTTGGGGGATGTTTTAGGGCTAAACATTTATGCTGTGGTGAAGCTGAATATTTTTTTTTTTTTTTTTTTTTTTTTTAACTACAAGACCCAGAAAATATAATGGCAGATTCTTAAAGCTATTCAGCTATGCAATTCAAAGTATCTTGGAATAAGCTGCAGTAAAAGAAGTGCTCTCAACTATTTAAGAATAAGGGAAGATGTTTATTTTGTGACTAGGTATGCCCCCTTTATTGAAGGGTTACACAGATTCTTGAGAGCACACAATAGTCAGATGAAGTTTTGAGGGCTGTAAAATTAAAAAGCTCATATCGAAATTCCTCTAGAACTGAACATTGCTTAACGCATTCCAATAAAAAGAAAAGAAAAAACCTGCATTGTTGTAAAGGTTGCTTGGTTTGTAAATATATGGATAAAAAAAGTGAGGGATTTCTGTACTGTCACAAGTTTGTCCAAATGGGTACTTTTAACTTATCAAAGTGCAGTGGTATATGCTTTAAAAATGCACTTATAACAAATATTATATTGGACAAACTAATAGGTGTGGAACGTATATTGGAATGGGATCCGTACAGATCGCCGAATGCACTTTCCACTGAAGCAGAAGTCACAGAGCATACTTCACAGAAAATGTTGTTCACTGAAGCAGCACTTTCAGAGAAGTACGCTCATTGTGCCGGTCATGCAGAAAAAAGGGGAAAATTCCCTTTTCCCCACTGTAGTGCGACCTCTGAGTAAGAGTATTAAAGTAGGGGGATGCAGAGGGGCTTGCCCCCTGCATACAAGTAGGTTTAACTTCATATTTTATGTTTTTAAACATACTTTACTGCAAGTGCTTTTTCGGTGAAAAGCACTTTCGGTGATAATGAATTCGGACTTTTGATCTTTCGATCAAAAATCCTAGATCAATTGGAACATATGCGATATAAAAACAAGCTAGGGCTACAAGTCCAGTGACAATTTCGTAACAGAAATCTAAAGCAGAGGTTTTTGTTTTTTTTAATCCTGATTAGATAAATTATAAATAAATTCATGAGACAAAGTATTATATACAGAGGTAAGATTTTCATGTATGGCACATTTTCAACCAAAAGATGGGAAAATGAACTTTAAATGCACTTACTGTAAAGTTCCGAGTTATATATAGATTTGTTTGTCTGAATTGATGTTTAGTAAAAGTTCTATAATGTACCTTTAAGCTTCCAAGCCTAAAAAAAATGGTTAAAAGGTCTCTTAATCAATTTAATTGGTTCCAAAACAAAATGAATGCATTCTTGAAGGCAATTTGCTGCAGTGCTAAGTTCTTAAATTTAAATAAAGAATTATAGTTGCAAAGGTGTTTTTCTAGTTAGTAATTTGGGGGAACAGCGAATATCTGGCATAATTTAATTTCATCAAAAAGCTTAGGCTTCCCTCATTGAAAGTTTCAGTGCAAACTTCCAGAGGTACACTGGCAAGAGTGAGTTAAATGACACTTGAGCTCTATCACAGAAAATACCCAATGCAAGTTTTTTATTAAAAGCACAACACATCATAGTATAAGAAATTGTTTCTGGATATTAAGCAAGCATCACAAGCTGTGCATATGAGAAAAAACTATTATGAACATTAACAGTATGCACATAGTCATAGAAAAAAAAAGACAGCAGACCTACAGGAAACCGCAAAACTTACAACTTGCCTTGCAAGAGGTAAATCTGAACTTTGACATGTAAAAGTTGTACTATAACGCATCCCCAGCAAAACTGCAAGGATAAGATAGGAATTGGAAAACTCACTGCTTTACTGATAAGCAGTCTGAAGTACATGGTTCAAGAGGAAACCTGTGCTACACAAAAGATGAGAAATTATTCAGATGCTGTCATCTCCAGCACCAATTTCTCTTAAACATGGACAAAAAGGTACTCTACCCTTGACTAAAGCTGAAAATAGTAAAGGCTGCTGATACAGGTGACTGTTTTAATCTAAATACCAAATGGATACAAGGCTTCTATTGAGCCACATACCAAATGGATACAAGGCTTCTATTGAGCCACTTACTACAAAAAGTCTTAATGACACATTTGCACAAAAAAGGAAAATTAAAAAAGCACCTTACTTGTGCTTCAATTCTACTGCAATACTGTAGTACATACTAACAGCACTGTACTAAATTCACTGATGCTTTATGTACAACTGTATTCATGTTATTTCTTTTTAAGGCACTACGTACACAACATTTCACACTGTAAGAGAAACAAAATGCGATACAATTTTAGGTACAGAATATGGAAACCAATATAAATCTATATCAGCAATTTCAGTGATGCTGATGTGTTTTCTTGGTCCTCCAACTGCTGTAAATAAAAAACTTCTGTTCAAAAGAATTTGTTATGCTAGGTAATATTTAAAGCTCAGCAACTTTACCTGAAATAAAAAAAAAAAGGGCAGCCGCAGTGGTTAGCATTGCCGCCTCACAGCAAGAGGTTCTCTGGTTCGATCCTCGGCTGGGGTGCCTTCTGGCAGAGTCTGCATTATCCTTCCTGTGGTCGCATGGGTTTCCTCCCACATCCCGAAGACATGCTGTAGGTGGATTGTATAATCTAAATTGGCCCTATGTATGAGTGCGTACGTGTGTGCGCCTTCTGTGGAAGGTTGGACGTCGGGCTGGCAACTTAACACCATAAAACTCCACTGCCAATCATGAGTGGACAAGTGTTCCGCTGTGGCGAGCCCTAACCGAGAAAAATCAAAAGAAGAAGCTTTACCTGAAAAACCTGAGTGCCAGACAATTTTAACATTTTTTAAACTACACTGTTGCTCTGAATCAGACACTTAAGTCACCTTCTTAGTTCCTTGTACACTGTATGTTCCACAGACTAGCAAAGTTTGCATTATCATCTTATTTATAGTGCAAAACAGTATGGGGGGGAATAGCAGTAGTGAAATATCTGCACACCTTAGGAAGTCAAAGTCACCCTCAAAAACATGCACAAAAACACCAACTTCACAAGATGCATTCCAAAACACACGGCTTCAATCTAGAAAACTTATTGACAGACTTTAATGGACTTGCATAAACCAGAAAACAAACGTTCTAGAACCCAAGACCTCACAAATTTGTGCAAAACTCTGCTCCAAAATGAACATGAAATCTGTTGGCAAAATATACACAATCGCTGAAACACATTTCTGAACTGTGTATTAAAGCAAAAAAATTCTTGAACACTCAGAGGTTTGCTCTTCGCCACAAAGTCCTGGAATGAACCGTTTCATACATCATTTATCAACAAAACTGGTCACCTTCCTGTCATTTCTGGAAATGTACATCAAACTAACACATATGCTGCACTTGAGAAAAGAGGACTTCTTCCAGAGTCTTTTAAACAAGGCACCAACTCAAAACGTGTGCGTCAATTAAGTTTGGGGGAAAAAAAAAAAAAAAGACAAATCTGGGATTGGACACCACATATCTTCTTTCGGAACATGAAATGCCCACACATTCTACTGTATTTGAATACAAAATCCACTGATTCTTTATCACACATCATCGATTAATCTGTTATGGCTAGTAAGAGCCTACAGACCTATTTTTATGTGTATGCACGTGTATACACACATCTATGCATCTATACCTATATTTTTATACACACACACACACCTATCTATATCTGCACCCTTTAAAGGTCCTCTCAGTGTAGCACTTACACAATCCTACTTTCATTTCCATCCGTGAATTAATATAGAAAAATAATGAACAAACAACTAACACAAGTCCTCTCCCAAAGGAGGTAACAATCCTTAGTGTGTTACTGAACTACAGAGGTCATTACGTACCACTTCTAACAAGCTCTTCGTGTGACTAAAATACAGCAATTTATTGATTAATTCTTCTTTTGGCTGTTATCCATTAGGACCATCGGTTTCCATTTCTTCCTGTCCTCTGCATCTTGCTCTGTCACACAAACCACCTGCACGTCCTCTTACCACATCCATAAACCTTATCTTAGGCCTTCCACTTTTCCAGTTACCTGGTAGCTTCATTATTAGCATCTTTTTCCCCAATATACTCAACACCCCTCCTCATCACATGTCCAAACCAACATAATCTTGCCTCTCTGGCTTTGTCTCCAAACCTTCCAACCTGCGCTGACCCTCATATACTTATTCCTAATCCTGTCACACCCAGTGCAAATCTTTAACATCTTTAACTCTGCCACATCCAGCTCCAACTCCTGCCTTTTTGTCAATGCCACTGTCTCCAACCCATACAACATAGCTGGTCCCACTACCCTCTTGTAGACCTTCCCTTTCACTCTTACTGGTACTAGTCTGTCACAAATCACTTCTAACATTTCTCCACCCACTCCATCCTGCCTGTACTCTCCTTCACCTCTCTTCCACACTCACCATTACTCTGAACTATTGATCCCAAGTATTTAAACTCGTCCACCTTCGCCACCTCTACTCCTTGCTTCCTCACCATTCCTCTATCTCATTCACACACATGCATTAGTCCTGCTGACCTTCATTCCTCTTCTCTCTAGAGCATATCTCCATCTCTCCAGGGTCTCCTCCACCTGTTCCCTACTCACTACAAATCACAATATCATCTGCAATCACCATAGTCCACGTGGACTCCTGTCTGATCTCGTCCGTCAACCTGTCCATCACCATTGCAAATAAGAAAGGGCTCAGAGCTGATTCTTGATGCAATCCCACCTCCACCTTAAATGCATCCGTCACTCCCACCACACACACCACCGCTGTCATACTACCCTCGTACATATCCTGTACCACTCTTACATACTTCCCTGACACTCCCAACTTCCTCATACACCACAACTCCTCTCTAAGCACCCTGTCACATGCTTTCTCCAAGTCTACAAAAACACAATGCAACTCCTTCTGACCTTCTCTGTACTTCTCCATCAACAATTTCAGAGCAAACATCTTGTAATATTACAAATACAATGCATAAAAAAATGAAATAAAACTCAAAAAAGGGAATACTGCCTGCTTATAAGCAACCAGGTGTTACTTGTTTGCATACTTAATCTTTCTGAACTGCTACCCCACTTTCCAAATGATTCTGTCTGTCAAGTGTGGTCAGTGTTCATAGGTTGGTACTAGGCTATCAGCCCTAGGGCCTATACAATCCTAGCCAAAATTCCCTGGCTATTTCTTCCCACACTATTTACTTCCCTGGACCCCTGTCTAGCAGGGCGACTGACGTGATCCCCAGGGGGAATTTCCTTTCTCCCATCCAGTCGTCAAGGTTCCTTTTGAAGGGGGCCTAAGAGGCACTCTACTTGACACGCATGTGCAATCTATTCCAGAGTCTGGGGAGTCTCTGGGTCAGGAACCTATCCCTTAAGCATTTGTTTATCGTGATGACAAGGTTTAGATCCCTGGAGCTTGTGGCTCTGAGGGATTGGGATTTCTTTAAGTGTAGCATGTCCAACAGCTCTGGGATTGGCATGGCTTTGTATGTTAAGCAGAGATCGCCTCTGAGTAGACTATATGCGACAGAGTATAGCTGGAGTTTTTTTAAGGCGGTCAGCGTAGGACATCTGCTTTAGGACTGTGATTCTTTTAGAGAGGTATTTCTGCGCCTTTCCAGTTGTTGCAGATGTCTTGAGAGGTACATACCAAACGGGGCATTGTATTGTATAATGGGGTTATTGTGAATAAACAACCACCACCCCCAACTAATATAACTATCCTCGGGGTCATGCTATTTGCAGAGAAGGGTGGCTATAGATTAAGACAGTCCAGCTATTGATGCTTCAAACAGCATAAGTACTACCTATGCTGCTTGAGCAGAACATCCCACTGACTGCTTTAAGTACCCACTGAAAGAGTTGGCTCCTGGTAACTTTCACTGCAAGAAGAAATACCTATCAAAGTCCAAAACCAAAGTTACTTATCTCATCCTCCAATCGTTCGACGGTATTTATGCGTTTATGTTTTTAATCAGACAGGTATGCTAACTAAAACAATCCTTTTCAGACAGACCCTGCCCCTCAACAAGCCAAGACATACTACTAAAAACTATTACACCACTTACGTAGGAGTTAAATAGAATCAGAAAGATTGTGGACGAAACTTTAATAATATGTATGCGGGTACTCCCTGTAAGTCTTTTATCTATATTTTCAGCAAACTAGTAAGCAATGTATTCAAAACTAAGGTCTTGCACTTTGCGTTTCACCATACTACGGACAGATATCTCAAAGCACACTAAACGTCAATACAGGAGAAAGTGACACCATACATGACCATACTTTTTTTTAAATTCTTTTAACCGCAGCAGCTTCATTTTTTTAATTAAATCAAAAATCTATAGCGCCTCTTCTCGTCTTTAGAACAATGAGCTTTTCACTGCATAGACCTGAAAATATGACCATTCAAAATGCTTGCAACTTCAGATTTAAAAGAACAGAATTAAAGAACATACACGCTACAATACAAGACATTTGACTTTATGCAATTTCACAAAGCAAATGCCTGAAGTACAATAAGCCCCATAGGGACCCATGCTGGGCTCCAATTCTACCTCACAGACTGTTCCACTGGGAAATAACCATCATCTAACAACTGCTATGCACCGATTTCCTTATATGCCGTACACTTCAAGCTTGACAGCCTTACCTCTTTTTGCTTTGGGTCTTGGGGATAAACGTCAGGAGGTCCCAACCGTGGCCGCTTCAGGGGTCGGTGCTCATAACTCAAAATTCCGAAAGCAGCCATCTTCCACTCCCGGCAGCACCAGCGAGTAGAAGTATAACCGGGGAAATCTAATAGTGAAGCGGAAACTGCCGAATATCTCCGAGTGTACCCGATATTATTTGGGGTTGCGGAATTAAAAAGAACAAAAGCATTTATACATAAGAAGTTATCTTGTAATAAGGATTACAACTTCTTCATATATCCAAAGTGAGATATTTTGTATGGAAACGTGAGATTTTTGCAGGACAAACCACAACTACATACAATGGAAAGGGTACACTTCTAGTATTTGAGTTGTTTTGTATAAGATTAAGGTGTTTCGGAGGTAAAATAACTGCATCTTGGGACACTTTTTTATTTTATTTTGCAGGACACGACTGCTCGTGTAGGGACAGCCCTGCATAAAGAGGGACAGAAGGTGGTAATTCTGTCTGTAACACTAGGGTTGCCACCTTTTCCAGTGCCTAAAGTGGGACATTTTTTGTACAAACGTCAGACTTTGCAAGGCAAAACATACCCACGGCCAGTACAAATGACAGAACTTCACTTTTTTTGCCTAAATAAACGCTTATTCTTGTAGCATTTTAGTTGCATATTCTGTTTCTTATAACACGGTGGTACAGCGGTAGCGTTGTTACCTAACAGCTAGAGGTTCTCCCGTTCGATTCTCGGCTTGGCTTAGGAGTGCCTTCTGTGCGGAGTCTGCATATCCTCCGTGGTTGGGTAGCGTTCGAAAGACATGCGTGCGTAAATGGGTGTGCCTTCGTTGAAGGTTGGGCATCGAGCTGGCACCTCAGAGTTTCGTAAAAATCTACTGCCAATCATTAGCGGATCAGAGTTCCGCTGTGGCGACCCTTAGCCGAAGGGCCGAAAAGCCGAAAGACAAACAATTCTGTTTCTTATAACATTTAGGTGTTTCAGAAACACAATAACTGTTTTATGCAGCTGTTACATAAAATATAGGAAATATGTTTGTCCTAATATCTCAGGACATTTGCCATTTTTTTCAATTTTTATGCAGGACACAACTGCCCAAAGAGGGACTGTCCCTCGCAAAGTGGGACAGGTGGTAACCCTATGTAACACAGATGAATAAATTCACCTCGACAACGAAAGGTGAGAATCGTACATCTGAGCATTAAAAATCACGGTGCCCGAATATTTCTTTAATTTTCAGATCAGAATAACTTAAGATACAAGACCCCATATGATTAGTGACCCATTGTGTTTGTATAGACTTACTTCAATTTATGACCAATATCTGTAAATCTGTGAGGTGTAACTTACTCGGAGGGGGGGGGGGTCCTACTATACCTCTCACTGAACAGATTTTTGCAGAATGTCCATATTTTTGCCTCATATTGTTGGTCTGTTTTTCGTAAAGTTGTGTTTTTCTGCCAAATTTTTGGTAAGTCGTTTAAGATTGAAGTCAGAAAATACTGACAGATTGTTTGCATTAGGAGGCTGAGAGGTATGCTGCTATCACTAAATTATAGTAGTTGATAGGTATGGTGAGAAGTAAAGGTGAGTGGATTTCTTGAATCCATTTATTGAACATATCACCAACTTGCTTATGATCGACAACCAAGTTATAATTGTCTATGTATTCAATTATTTTGTTCATTAGATATGACCTTTCCTAAGTTGTAAGTAAATCTCTCTGTCACTTGTTATATGTGTAGGGACAATTGCAATTTGGAGTCCAGAAATGAATATCTTTTTAGCAAATAATGCATCCTGTGGTATCAGTAACACACCTTTTAACCTTATAAGTATACTAAGTCTACAAATGCTGCTGTCACATTCAGTGGTTTTAACAATGAATACTTCAGACGCTTCCATAACTTTATAATTTATGTGCTCACATATTTTTCACTTTTATTGGTGGCATCAGTAAATACATACAGAGCAATAGTACATAAATAAATACAGAACTACTAGCTTCTCGTCTAGAAATCAACCACAATAAACATATAGATATATTATCAGTATACATCCCACCCAGCAATAAACTCCCCATAACTGAAAACCTACTATTATGGGCATCCACTACACTTATACAAGAAATAATAATATTAGGGGCCTTCAGTATCGATTGGCAAACTTGTTCCACAGACAATCCAACCAACTACTTAAACCTGCATGGATAAACTCAGATGATACATCCATCAACTAGGGTGGATAAACACAGTGACAAGCAGTATACTCTTTACTGGATCCTAACTAATAAACCATCACTAATCTTACCACACAGGTTGCCTCCCAGACAGCCTAAGTGAGCACCTGCCAACCTAGATCCTGAGGCACAGTATCAATCCTAAAAAATACAACTTAAAAACAAGTATACAACAAAATAAATTGTTCTATACTTACCTTCAAACACCTCCTTCAAAACTGTAACCGGTCCCCTCTGAAATATTTCCCTTTAGACTCAGCTGTCGAATACTTCACAACAAATTCCTAGAGATTTTCAATAACCTGGTCCCCATCAGGAATGTTAGAACTAAAGATAACTTCTGCCCATGGCTCGCTAAAGAAACCAAACTACTGAAACAAAGAGACAAACTCTGGTTCCAATATCAGTCTGACAAAAATAAGGCAACCTATGATATTTATCATCACTTAAGAAATAAATCCAAAAAAAAATTAAGAATGAAAAAAAACTCTACTGTACCAGAATCCAACAATTACATCATAAGAATCCACAAGAACTCAAAAAAACTAAAGCCACCCAATTCAACTCATTGTTCATCAATGCTGTCCCCTCACTTATAAAAGACAACCATAATACCCCTCTTACCACCCCACCAACATCCAGTGTTACCAGCACTACTCTCTTGCTCAAACCTGTCCAGACAGACAAGATAAAAAAATTATTAACCAAGCTAAAATCAACATCACTCACAGCTAATCAGCTACTAAATGAATATCTCATATTGGCAACTGATGTCATCTACTACCACATATTAGTATTAATCAATAGGTCCGTAACTGAGCAATACACCCCAAAGATCTTGAAAATTTCATATGTAATCCCTCTACACAAAGATGGATCCCCACTAGAACCCTCTAATTTTAGGCCAATTTCCATTCTGTCACCTCTTTCGAAACTTTTGGAAAAATGTATCCATGCTCAACTGCTTGATGACATACTATGAAATAATCCACTGTCCAATTCTCAACACAGTTTCCCCCCAAAACATAGCACCACAACTGCACTCCTCAGCTTTACCAACACCATAAACCAACTCAAAACAAAAGGAAACATATCTCCTCTATCTTTCCAGATATGTGTAAAGCATTCAACACAGTATCCCACCAAAAGCTCATAATATGAGCTCGTCTCCCTCAACTTGTCCCAGGAATCCCTTTCCTGGTTCCACAGATATCTCTCCAATCACCAACAGGCTGTGAAGTGGCAAAAAGATCTCTCATCTCTGCTACCAGTCACTGTTAGTGTCCCACAAGGATCTATACTAGGCCCACTTCTTTTCTCTATCTTTACAAACAAACTTCACTCAACCACCAACCTTGCCACCCTCATCCAATATGCAGATGACTCCACTGTCATCTGCTGTGCACTCTGCCTACCTCAGCTACAAGAAACCACCAAAAATCCTTCTCTGCCATTGAAATCCAGGTCTACTTTGGAAAGACGAAAACACAAACTCTCGAATGCTCACATGAGCAAATAATCAGAAACTTGAAAGTGGTATTTTGGGATTGCAGTACAGTGAAGATCAGAATATTTGCCCTTTCTTCAATGTAGTGCGATCTTGGAGTAGGACTATATATTTAGTGGGAGGGTGCAGCCCCCCACAATACCAATTTTGAGTTTTTGATTATTCGCTCATGTGAGCGTTCAAGAGTTTGCATTTTCGGTTTTCTAACATAGACCCTTGAAATCCTACCTACACAGCCTTTGACTCATACTAAATCCCAACAAAACCAAATTAATGATTTTCCAATGCAGCCACAATAAAGCCAACACCCACAAACAGCATTTTAGAGCCATCTCTTCCAGCAACACAGTAATCGAACCAGTCACAGAAACAAAACTACTAAGTGTCACCACTGATAGCCGTCTGAAATTTGACAAATATCTGTGTCACATTATTAAAAAAAGCCCACATCAGGTTAGGTCCCCTGTATTGAATCAAGCCTTACCAACTCCTCCAGACAAGCGATCTCCAGGACACACGTTCTATCCACCCTATTATATGCCAATCCAATTTTCATGAACTTTAGAAAAACAGACCTAAATAAGCTAGAGACTTGCTACCACAAAATTGCCAAATTCACCACTAATCCTCCTAACAGAACCCATCACTGCATGGCTCTCTATCAACTAAAATGGCTAGCGCTAACTAACCTCTTGGCTTTCAGCCAAATTACTATAACCCATTCTATCATGTACCAGCATAATAAATGTATCTCCAAAACTTAGTACAAACCCAAACTAACAACAGAGCCGTAAGATCTTCTAACAAATTCCTGCAAAAAGTCACCAAATCAAACAACAACTTTGAAGACTCCCTTTATTCAAATAAAATCTAAAAAATGAAACTCTAGCCCTCAGAGTATTTTTAATATGAACCCCCACCTCATTCAAAAATGTACTTAAAACTCACCTAAATGACAACTGGACATGTTCCTGTATATCCCTAGGCTAATATACCATATCACCTCATCTTCAAGCTCTTCCCATCCCTGCTCTTGCTCATCACCTCATCCACAGACTTTCAGAACTACTCACACTAAAACCCTCAAGCTGCTGTATACCTGTTTTGAAACTTTGACTATGTGCTGTTTAATTCCATGTTAATCCTGTAGTTTCTCACTAATTTATCCTACAAGTTTTACTTTGTATGCAAAACTGTGACATATGTAACCACTGTATATTGTTGTGCTACTACAAGTCTTCTTTTTGTGACAGATGTAACCAATGTATGGTGTTATACTACTATTAGTCTGAAAGTCATTTTGCCTTGTCTTCTTCTTGTGAAAGCATAAACAATTCATATCTGTCACTGTACATATATACAATAGTGCAATATATTTTACTTTCTTGTATATGGAGCTTTTCTCCCTGGACCTCCACTGAAAATGGGCTACAAAGCTCCACTGGACCGCTCTGGTAAACAAATGTCAAATAAAATAAATAAATAAAATACAGTACTGTCTTTAATTCAGCTCACTGAGCTGGCCTGTAATCTGATAAAAAACAAACAAAAAAGGGAATACTGTGGTAAACTATGCTGGAAAAAGAAAAACAATAACAACAAAAAAGCAAACATAGACATGCTCCAACTATTTATTAAAACAAAAAGTATAGGTGCAAAGCTTTCGGGTTTTATGCTTCTTCAGTGCTAACAAGTAGTTAAAAGTCATCCAATTTATAATAAAATCAGTTGATCACATGACACAGCCATCCAATAAAAATATATACAAAAATACAAACTATATGCAAATACATGCACAGTTAAAACAATAACTAAATCACTTCAGCGATAATATATTTGCTTCTTAAAAGTGGTGGAGTTAATAATATCTTTGCAGCAACTACAGTTATGGCAAGGAAATCTCCCCAGCCTGTTACTGACCCTACCATCTTTCTCTACTTTTAAATCTTTATAATACAATTTCCTCTTTAAATTCTTGCAGTTCCTATAAGCAAATTATTTGCATATAGTTTTTATTTTTATATGTATTTTTGCATATATGTTTATTGGATGGCTGTGTCTTGTGAGCAACTTATTTTATTATAAACTAGATGACTTTTAATTACTTGTTAGTACTGAATAGTGTGAGCATGTCTACTTTTTTGGGGGTTTTTTGTTACTGTAATCTGATAACTCAGTTACATAAGTCCATGCCTCTAGTGTTTTTAGTAAACTGCAATTTCTGCATGAAATATATACAATCTTGAAATGTTCACATATACACATTTATTACTAGAGTTGAACTAGTTGTCGCCTCACAGCAAGAGGTTCTCCCATTTGATTCTCGGCTGGAGCACCTTCTGTGTGGAGTCTGCATGTCCTCCCCGCGGTCGAGTGACATTAAAGACATGCAGCTAGGTGCATGCGTGAATGGGTGTGCCTTCTTTGAAGGTTGGGCATTGAGCTGGCAACTGGCACTGTAAAAATCCACTGCCAATCATTAGTGGACCAGAGTTCTGCTGTGGTGACCCTAATGAAAGGCGTTACTTTACTTGTCTGTCCTTTATACAAGTATGTGAAGTTTCTTCATATAGTATACATATTTATTACTAGAGCTGAATTGATCTAATTCTGTAACTTTACTTGTCTGCCCTTTATACAAGTATAACATGAGAGTTGAACCTGTGGCTTTAATGACATATGATATTTATGATACACTCTTTTCTTGCATGGGATCTATACTTTTGAGTGTACTGTCACTTCTAAAATGTAGCACTGCCTTTAATTTTACATTTTGTAAAATAGCAAAAGATATAACGATATTACTTATGTATTGAACTGCTTTATTACCACAATTCAAAAGTCTTAAGAATGTCTGCTAAACAAAACAGTAACACAAACATTCTTTGCCCTTTATTCTGTGATGTAACTTAACAGACCCCACTCTGATGGACCTGCATATCCACAAAATAAACAGCACCAGAATTACTCATTCTAAAGACTTAAACCTTGCCTGTGATATAAATAGGACCTGCTGGAGATATAGGTATGTATCCCAGACACTACTCTGTCTATGGAACAGGCTCCCCATCCATGTGAAGCAGAGTTCCTCCCTAACCTAATTCAAGTACAACTTGGACAATTGGATGGGAAACTGGAAATTCATCCCTGGTTTGGCACCTATGTTTCTAATAGACAGAGGTAACCTGTAAATGGTTCATCTCCCAGGCCCATGTTTACACTTCTCAAGGGTATCAGAACTTGTCAGAGATTTGGGATGCATGGCTAGGCTTAAAAAGGCCCTTGTGGTCATTAGCTTAGTAAACACCTATGAACCTATTGACTGTCATTTCTGATATACCCTACACAACATGAGCTTCTGTAATGGTAAATGCATACTGTTACCTTTTTTCCTTACTGTCCACTCCAAGTACGGCTTTCCGATAAAAATATAATGTTTCTGAAAATGTGGAATTTTATCTTTAATCCATAAATCTGCATGTTCCTGTTGTAATCAGTTCTTTAAATTCTGTACATTTGCACAATCTACTGCATACAAATACTTATAAGTGACAATCTGTATACACTACTGTAGATTCTGTAGCATTTCTATTTTTCCATAAAATCGTGTTACTGAAGTCTAAAATAACATGTAACTCTGATGACATGTCCATACCTGGCATGGACCTGTTACACTTAGAACTGTTAACTGCTGTAATCTTTGACCATTTAAATCCTGACAAAACTGCACTTGTGTCTTCTAGTAGAGGTCTATTTGTAACTGAAATTGATGTGTCTGTATTAATCTTTATATTATTCCATAATTTATTTTATGTAAACAGTGAAATATTGTCATTTCTTTTAACCTTAAACAATGATAGATAAATAATCTGGTTTGGTGTTGGACTGCCACACCCTTTATAGATTAGCTGAAAATCCTTTTTTACACAACTAGCAACAACACCGACTTAAGCTATGGAATGCATTTTTTTCTTTATTTTGCTCTGAAACACTAGTAATAACACTGATTTGAACTAAGGTATGCATTTCTTCTTTACTTTGCCCTGAAGTCTGTATATCATTTATGCTGGTGTTTACTTTATCAAACTGTTCAAAATCTTTACTCTGATCCCTTTTATACCTCCTCAGTGCAATATTTGCAATGAGTTCTGAAAACAATAAACTATAATTTCTTACATTCTGAACATCTGTATTTGAAATAATGTGAACTTGAGACATTACAAATGTTTGCTTTGTGTGTTGTCTGGAAATTTGCACGTTACATACAATGTGTTTACATCATTAGCGGACCGGAGTTCCACTGTGGTGACCCCCTAACCTGGAAAAGCCGAAAGACACAACAACATACAATGAGTTTACATCTGCAATACTGTGACTTAACTCTGCATTCTGAATTATATGTACAGTCTGAACATCTGTATTTTGAAATAAAGTGAACTTGAGACATTGTAAATGTCTGCTTTAGATCTGGTTGGGAAATCTGCATGTTATTTACACTGTATTTATGTCTGTATTTGCAATACTGTGAATTAACTCTGTATCTTGAATTACACATATTGTATCATTTACACTAACTTCTGAAGACTGTAAACAAGAATTTGTGTTATTTAAATCTGAAACCATACTGATATAAGTTGACTCATTCTGTGAATCGTGAGACAATATGTCCATTGCAGTGTGCTTCTGTGATTTCACTCTTTGTGCGTCTACAAATATTTAACATTCCTAAACCAATAGCCTTGAAATTTAAATGAACATTTTCTGGAACACAGTTTTTTAAACTGTTTTTCCCAATTTTTAGCTTTAAACTACACATTTACTGGTGTCGTTGGTAGAATTACTATTTGACATATCTATACACTTTACCTTTACTGATGTATTTAAACTTTTGTGAGATTTACTATCTGACTTAGCTAGAAAAATGTATGTTGATGTTGCTTGAGAGGGTAGCCTGGCATCGCAACACTTTTTTTTTTAAACTTGTTCTTGTTTCCTGGCTGTGTGACGTCACACCAAAAACTTGAAAGTCTGTTGTCTGCTTTGGAGATGGTGAAGTGCATTGCTGTTAACTGGACAATGTCTTTTACACTGGTATCTTGGAGAGTATAAAGTTCTTTGAGACTTTATATTCTGAAGGAACACTGCTGAAATTATTAAATTTCCTGAAGTACTGCTGCTCTGTTGATGTTCTTTGAGGGTTTTCCTGAAGTAGTGTTTCAAATGAACACTGGTGCTCTGTAGTCTGTTCTGTACAATACACATAGTCTGACTCCTGATACGGTTGCTATGGGGTTTTGAGACTTACATTAACTGTTGTCCACCTAATCAATGGTGGCTCATCATTGAAAGAATTGACATGACTGTATGATACTGGGATTAACTGGAATAAATGTCAGTATCTGTTAATTACCCGCAACTGTGCTGAACACATATCAGTCTCTCCTTTATGGACCAAGTCTTCTTGTACCTTTTACAATAAAGTTTGCAAACACTGTAGTTCAGTTAAGAATGCTTTATTATGTACAGTGGAGGTAGATGTCAACAATATCTGAATACTGTTTCCAATAACAGTGCTGACAGAAATTCTGTATTCATATTCAAATACTATTTTCAATAACAGTGCTTTTAAACTGAAATAGTCCTCTGCATTCATATTCTTCATATTCCTTTTCTATTCCATTTCATTCTAGAATGCTAGATATTTGACCTGACTTCTGCACTAATACCTGAGTGTCTGTACTGCCTTCTGAGGACTGCACTGCCATGACTTTCTGCATATCAGTCCAAACAAACTAACTTAACTAACTGTCTCTGAAGTATTTCCTAATAATACCAAAATGCTGTAAAGTTCTACATGCCTCTTTAGCCTTGGCTCCCAAGCCTTGTAGCATACAAACAAGATATGTTTGTACTCAAATATATAGCACATTTTGTTCTTATCAGTATTCTTGACTGAAGGTTATTTTCACTGATTGAAAGTGTATTCAGTAAAACTGTATGCAAACTGTAAAGCCTGTTTTAATACGGCTGCATTTCTAGACTTATGCAAAAAGAATACATTTAAATGATACATGATCTAACACTGACTAAGAGGGGGGTCTGATAGTCGGCAAACCATGGAGGCAAAAACTGCAACACAAAATCCAGAATAAAGTAGGAACACATAGTTTTTGCTGTTTTATTCATTTATTTGCATTTGCTTACTGGGGAAGTCTTACTGAACATAGGCTTGAGGAGAAAAGTTCCATAGTTATAATACTGCATGAAACAAAGTCATAAAAACAGAAATAGAAGCATAAAATAATACATGAAACAGATTCATAAAACAAGTACATAAATCTGTGGCACTCAATAGTAACTTGTAAGCTTATCATTTCAGAATGTATCATTTTCAGAACAGGACTGATTATTAGCAGGCCACACCCCCAAAATCTATTTCCCTAAAAGTATAATCTTTGGGGAAAAAACAAAGAACTGAGAGACTGTGTCACTGTGGTGCAAATATGGATCCATTAGGAAGTCTGTCTGTTTCCTCTAAAAGCCTTTCTCATAGTAAGAAGATAGTGGGGAAGAAAATTATTTTCTGTTTCTTGAACCTAAGGAGTACCTGCATAGGTCCTATACCGTGGTCAGGAAGAAATTGTTGGAGTTTAGCATTTTCCTACACTGTTTTGAAGCTTTGTTGTGGAACAAAAGCCTGCTGAGACTGAGAAGACAATGGTACTGATATTGGTACTACTGACATAATGTTCTTTGAAACTGGAGTCCACCACTGAACTCTTGGGCATTTCCGCAATTAAACAATGAGTGTCCTGTTGAAGATAAATGATTTTCTGATTCTGGAGAACAAAAATCTCTGGCACTGTTGATATTAACAATGTTGGGGTTAGCCATTCAATTTTATAAGAATTCTGGACTGACTTTGGTAACTGCTTCATTCCATCTTAAGTGAACATTTTTATTATGAAACACAAATGGAAACCATCAAAGCTTTACCCATTTCTTTTATGAAACTTGAGAGTCTTTAGTTATATTTTTGTGTTTTACAACAAATGTCTCTTTTTCTTTTTAAACATTTTTTGGCTGCTACTTCCAGTGGTGACTCTTAGTCCCTTCCCAAGTTGGCTGTCTTTTAGAGCTAAGGAACAGGATGTTATTTAATGTCTGGGCAGATGACTTTTTCCTTCTGTAGTGCAGTAACTACTTTGAACTGCCCAACTCCTATGACAATAATACTCTCTGAGTATCCCATTGTTCTCAATGTGTGGGAACAGCTGAGTGTCTGCCCAGCTTTGCTTGTACTGTTATAGCACAAACATCAGGAATCTCACCCCAGCCTACACCACAGGGTGCCCCAATGATTAAAAAAAAACTCATACCTTCCATCCTGAGGACAGAAAACCAGCATTATCTAAGTGACCAGACCCCCCCCAAAAAAAAACAAGTTCTTCATTGACCAGGCCCAATGTCTGCTACTGCTTCCTTTTTAACAACTTTTTTTCAGTTATGTTTTGTAATCTTTCTTCTATTTCTTAGGTGCTTTTTGCCCTGCATACCAACAATCAAGCCTTCCCCAGTTGGATTGCAGTCTGTTAATTCTTCTGCACTGGCTATCCCCAACAAGGGATACGAACCACCCAGAGGGGCCATCTTTCAGGTAGCCCTAAGAGTAGTTTGTACCTCTGGCTGCACCCGTTCTATCAACTTGTTTGTTTGCTGTGAGGATGGGCACCCATAAGTGCCATCATCATATCACTCACTACAATCTAGCTTTTCCTTTCACATACCAGGCCCTGTGGTGACCATACCCAGTCCCCAAAGCTAAGAACTACACAGCAGTTTACCCTGCAAGTAATTAATAGCCAGCATCTCACATGAGGTGTAGAGTATGGAAGCATTTTTATAGCCCCCATTTTCTGCCACCCATGGCTGAAATGAGCACCTCCATCACCATAAGGACCTCTTCACCACCCCCTTGCATTTGCATGCTCTCTCACATACACACACATCTATGAGGTCTACCAGCTTGGGAGTGGCCAAGCCTTTGTCTCCCAGTCTGTAGCCATTGGTGTCATGCTAGCTCCACTTACATGGAAGCAATCAGTCAACTGGAAACCACACTCCCTTCTTCCCTCCTTCCAGGATGGGCAAACCAGCATGAGATGCTTAATCCCACCCTGTCTTGCCCATCTGTTGCAGGACCTCAGCTGCTGTTTGAGTTCGGGTCATGTGGTTAATAGTCAGGGCCTTATCCCTTTATGTCAGAGACTAGGCAGACTTTCCTCCATTTTAATTTTGTTGAACTGGTAGACTTACTTCTATTGTCAGGCTACCATATTCATAAACATAGTATGCAGTCCTGTAAACAAGAGTTGTGCTGTGTTTCTTGTTTATAGTTTGGAAGAACCGCAATTCATAGTCATAGTCTTCTTTGTATATGGATAGCATTGACACAGACCCACAGTGCAACTGCAGTAGACAGGGACTGCACAGCCTATAAACAATCTGTAACTGGAAATGATTTTCTGCATTGTATTGTATGTTTTATTTTTGCCATATGAACTTTCACTACTGTTTACAGATATACAGTTTATATCTGTCTCAGACTGCAGGTGCTTTCACACAGATATGTATCAGCCTCAGTTACCTAAAACATCTCTTAACTGGATGTCATTTTTTACTTTTGCAACATCTGCTGCCATGCTGCTCTCAGTATATTTAACATACAATTATGTGCAGAAGATTCACCTTATTAGTAATGATCATTGGTGCATGTAGCACTGAAGGAATTGAAACATTAGGTACACTGCTCTCATACCAGGTGGGGATTGTGGAGCATTATTGAGCTGTTCTTCCATACAGTTATGGTAAGTAGTACTTCTTAAATGTTTAAAGCTATATGCCATGAATGTGGAGCAGCCTACTTTTAACTATCAGGGGTGTTCTTATCATTAAAATATTATCTGCTTGATCCTCCTAAAGTTTATGTAGATGGAAAACACAGAAGACACACCTACATTGGTGTAGGTGGTACAGCAGAGTGTGGTTTTCACACTCTGTTGTTTCATTTGGTACACCTGCATACAGAACATCCAGTACAAGTGTTATATTTTTAACTTTCGGGGTATATGTGGTCATTTTTCTTATGATATTGCCCACTCATGGTGTGCTGAGCACAACATCATTCTTTCATGGACACACAATTTGGCAGTATTGTTTTTAGTGTGGCTAATCCTTAAATACAGACAACAGCTCTGAGGTGTACACTGAGATTCACACACACTGGTGAATTATGAAAGGTGTGTTTTTTCATTTGCAAACCTTTTCTGTACCTGGACTAATCTAAATATGCAGTAATTCATGCATGTGCTCACAGGATTTTGATCACCTTTATTAATTGTGTAGGTCTATGGTACATGGTTGTGATTACATTTAAGACCTACACAACTGCAGAACACTTTCATGAATCTCAGCCTTTGTTTTTTCCCCTCTTCCCCCATTTTCAAATTAGTTTAGCTAATAGATTTACTTCTCTTCTTTTTGTCTTCGAAAGTTTTTGCAGTTTTTGTAAACTCATGTATGTGAAATTGAAGATAAAGGTTTTAGTCTTCTTGTTTTAGTGAATTTTCTATATTTTAGACAATGTTTACAAGTATTTTTATTATGATCTGGTCCACACATAACAGAAACAGTCAGTGAGTGTGAATATCTTTAGGACTATTTGCCTGTTACAAACAGTTAATTAGTTTTGAAGGGAAAGCTATAACCCTCTAGACAATTTTCTTTGAAAGAGATGCTAGTAATTGTAATGTTATAAGTGGCTTTATATCAAACAAAACAACAGTTATAACAAAGGTCTAATGAACATATAATGCACCAATGAAGGAAAATGTAATTGAGGGAAGAAGTGAGAAGAGTTGAAGTAGTTCTATGGTGAGACTACTTACTTAGGAACCATACATCACCACATATCAGCATTTATGTCAGCACAAGACCAGTGGTGCCTTCACAGGGGAAAAGGATAACTGTGGGAAAAAATGACCAGACTAAAGCATACGTCTTTTTGTAAGAGAACCCAGATGATATGACCTACTGATAAAGTAACTTTCCCTGAAGTTAAGATACTGGAAATGTCACTGTAGACTATTTAAGAAGATGGGACTTCAGTCATTCCACAAAACTAGAAGGAAAAGATTGGTCATCGGATCACACATAATGAATTCCATTTAATCAAGTTTCAGAAAAATATGAGTACAGCCAGTTGGTAAAACTTGCCAGCTGCTTCTCTTTGTCACAGTTCACAAGTTAAGTGGGCAGTTTTAATGAGCTTTTTGTTTTTTGCTCATTACAGGTTGTACAATGGGTAGAAGAGCAGAGAAGTATTTGCTAGCTATTCCTTGCTCTGGGATGAACAGCGTCTCTAGTGCACTTAAGCTGCATAGCATGAGCCCAGATACAATGTACAGAATATTGTACTGTAATGCATTTTTTATCTTTATCCTAGCCTGCTTAGATGTATAAGTTTAAGGAGGGTGACAAGGGTATCTAGCTATCAATGTGGTGAAATGAGGAGCAGGAGGCAGCAAATGAGGTTTGTAGTTCAGTATAAGGGTATTGGTTAATAAATGCTCCAGTAGGTCCACTGTGTGCTATAGCTTCCTTTTTATTGCTTATCAATCCCCCTTTCTGTCCATAGTGTGCAAGGAGACCAGCACTATGAATGTAATATTTTCTAAAAAGTATATTTTCTCAGGTCATCTGGAGTCAGCAAGATTGAATTCAGTCCCAGTCTCATCAGAAGAAGGCATGGGGATATACACAGGCTGTTCTACCTGTATGAATGAACGAAAAGAGCTCAGAATTAATGGCATCCAGTTCTGCTAAAGGCAAGATTTTGATTGCAATATAAAGGCAGTGTACCTTCTTACATGTAAATGTGATTCCCCCGAAATTATATATAGCAGAGACAACATGGAGTATATGTCTGGATATCTTGAAATGTTGAAGAGATGTATGCTAAGGGTTCAAAATTAGACATGTGGTGCAGCATTTTAAAACAATCATTTGTGCAATGAAATAGATTTATACTTTGCAATATTGTTTCAGGCTTCTTGGAGTTTGCCCCCTTGCCAAACTAAGAAAATATACACTTTCACTGTTCTTATTAGCCTGTGCGTAAATCACGTGTGTAAAATGGAGAAGTAACACTTCAAAACATTGGCCAGTTCTTAGCTTATTTAATAGTTTAATAGTCAAAACAACCAATGTGATGATTTGGAAGCTATGGGTTCAAGTAATTTCTGAAGCACACACTTCTTTAACATTATGTTCCGATAGTTTGAGCAGGGCCTGTGTTTCCAAAAGCTTCTTTTTAATACAGTAATTTGTCTGAGTCCTAGTTCGGAGAGTTTGTTGATACACTGTCTCCTTTCCCTTTCTTTGCCCAATTAGTTATGTATTCTGTTGAGAGATGGAAGGTGTTTCTTTATTTAATTCTATATGTGCCCATGTGGTTGTGGGTAAAGAAGGATCTAGGGACCAGCTGACGTACTTGGTACAAAATAAATAGACAAAATGTAAACCAATACATAAGTATGCATGTCTAATTCAAATTAATCTCTTCTCATTGATCTATTTGTGTGTAACTCATGTATACATAAGGGAGAGATGGCATTTCAAAACCTTGGCCACTTCTTAGCCTTTTTCATTAGCTTAATGGTTAGAACCACTAGAACAGTGAACTACAGGGTCTGGATCAGAGTCCTAGTTGAAGCATGTTCTTCCTTAGTGCTGTACTTCTAGGCTTTAACCAGGGCCTATACTTCCAAAAGTTTCTAATGGATATATCTAGGCCCTATGCTTTCAAAGGTTTCTAATGGATATAGCTAGGGCCTGTGCTTACTAAAAGCTCCTAAATGATATAGAAGTTTATTTGATTCCTTCTTTAGTTTGTTTGGTAATGTACTGTTTCCTTTCACCCTCTTTATCTAATTAGATGTATATTGTCTCCAACACACAGGAACCTGTCTGGAGTTTGTTATGGCTTTGGACAGTCCTTGTGGAACACCAACTATTCTTGACTTGACCCCCCACAACAGGATGGAGTGGGGTATTTGACACGGTTAATAGAACAATTATCTCAATGTGTGAGCCAGTTACAGACTAGAGTGGATGCCATCCCTTCTGTTCCTGCCATTGTTCAACCTTCTGCTTCTGAGTTGGCAATTGGAGGTGGTAGGCATCCCGATACTAGCTCAGTACCTTCCCATTTGAACTCACAAACCGGAAGTGTGATACCAACTGGAAGTGATGTCACACGAGCTGAACAATTGCACCAGAGGAGTAGTCCAGGTGGCGAAAGGGCGCCGAATGGCAGAGAACCTACAGGTTCAACAATTCTACCTGTTTTTTTCCAACAATCAGTCAGGTAGTGTCTATCTTACTAACAATATAATAACTGACAAACGACTTAATATGAGAAGTTCTACAGGATTTAATACCATGAAAGACTTGCCAACTTTTACTCAGTGGTTGGAAATGCCAATTCCTTTATTCCAATCGCAACCCAACCAATCAACACCTTCTGAAACAGAGGACTCAGGTAACATAGCCAGGTTCATTGTTTCATAAAGAACTTATTGAGTTGTTTAACATTCAGCGACTTGCCCTGTTGAACCTGATGATTAAACATTATGAGACTTCTATTAACCTTTTACAACAAGAAGCTACTAGCTTAGATGCTGCTATTAAGGGTCATGTAAACTTTTCAAGATACGTTTTTGATTACAACAGAATTTTTGACATTATAGACCAACAAATGATGAAATTTAGAGAAATTAAAGTAAAAAAAACTAGCTAGAGACTGTAAAGCATATGGTGAGGGGAATGCTTACCCCCCACCCCCAAGTTCACAAGTAGCAAAATCCAGCAATGCTGCTATGAATGTATTTGTGTGTAACACAACAAACAGAAATGAATTAACACATGGTCTATCTGTCCCAAATGATAGTAGTGCACTTCCATCAGGTGAGGGACCTATGTTACCCCAACAGTCAATTGTGAACAATACATCAGCTAACGCCCAAAATTTTCAGCATCAAGCCAACCAATACAATCTGAGATCAAAGAACAAGAAATCTCATTCCAACAACAACTACAAAGGGAAGAATTGGAAACGCAGGAGATGATACCACCTCTTATCGCACCAGCTTCCCCGACAACTAATGCTGCAGATTTTGGACTAAGGAACATCTTTATGAATAATGATAAAGATTTTAAAATTTACAATTTTTCTAATGTTATTATAGATCAACCATTGGTGGAACTATTAGCCAAGGGGTATACTTTCGTCCCCACAAGAAAAGCAGACAGTTAAAACTTTAATTGATTTAAAATTATTTGTGCGTAAACTCAATTTGTCTATGCTTTTTGTTGACAATATTATGGTTCAGTCTAGTGCATTACATCCTTCAAGTACTTTTTGTCCCCCTTTACACCCAGCTTTACAATGTTTTGAACTCATTTGTGAGTTGGATTTATATAATGTTTTAGGGTTGGGTAGTAATCATAAGCAGAATAAAAGTAAGAATGTTCCATCTGTAAATGTTACTAGTGAACAACTGTATTTATTACAACTAATTCAAGAAGCCCCAGTCTGTATTATGGCCCCAGATAAGGGAGGGGGGCTTGTTGTTATGAATGTGGAGGACTATGTCAATAAAATGGACCAAATAGTCCGAAGTTCCACATATCAGTTGGTTTCACGTAATGAGTTAAATCAAGCATATAGTAAAATAAAGTCTCATTTATATGAAATTTTGTTAGAAACCAGGATTACTACTAACTTGTTTAGATATTTATCTATGCCTTCCCCAAGGATACCTGTTTTGTTTGGTATCCCTAAGTTACATAAAACTGTGAATAATCCACATATGCGACCTTTGGTGGATGCTAGGGCAAGTATAACTTACCCCTGGGCAAAATGGGTAGACCAAAAGTTGAAGAAGTATGTAACTCAAGAGAAATATATATGTAAAGATTCTTGGTCGTTCTTGTCACAAATCAAGAATTTAGAATTCAATGCTGACTTCAATTTTTTAACAGTGGATGTGGTAGATTTATACTCTTTTATCCCCCATGCGGAAGGCATCGAACGAGTCAGTAGTTACCTGAGAGCTAAAGCAGTAGCCTCTGATGAGGTGGCTTTAATAGAGGAAATGCTTGACATAATTTTGTATAATAATTTCATTTTATGTAATGATAAGTTATATGTTCAAAAGACCGGTGTAGCTATGGGGTCACCCTATGGGGCAAGTTATGCCAATTTGGTAATGGCCTCATGGGAACAAGAATTTATCTTTGGTAAACAAGAAGTGAAACAGTACATCCAGTTCTACACACGGTTTTTGGACAATATTTTTATTATTTTTGAAGGAAATAAGGAAGCAACTAGTAAACTAGTAGATTATTTTAACAGCACTACAGATTTCCTTTCCTTTACTCATGTATTTGAAACGACCAGGATTTCATACTTGGATGTGGATCTTAGTAAAGATATGGAAAGGAACGCATATGTAGCGAAAATTTATAGAAAGGCCACATATTCAAACTCTTTATTACATTTTAGCAGTTGCCATCCATGACACAAAAAGAAATCAGTGGTGAAGGGCCAACTCGTGAGAGCTGCCCGTATGGTCATGTTGGACCAGGATTTCATGGATGAATGTAATAATTTGAGGTCAATGTTTGTTAGGAGAGGTTAACCAGTGGACTTTTTTGAGTGTCTACTGGAAGAAGTAAAATATAAGAGAGAACAGGGGTTGTATAAACCCATTTTGTCCATTGGTTCACAAAGTGTTATAATAAGTGACAGAGAATTACAACAAAAAGAAGCATGGAATTTAAGTTTAATAACACCCTATAGTAGTAATGCAAGGGAAATAGTGTCAATTTTGAACAAAAATTGGGAAATAATTAGGAGAGATCCTCACCTTTCTTACAAGGTCAAAAGCAAACCCCGGATTATTTACAAGAGGGGGACTAATTTAAAGGAATTATTACAACATAAAAAAACACCCCACAATGGAAGTGTGGCATGTACAAATGCCAAATGTGTAACTACTGTAAATACATGAGTACAGGACAAGACATTGAAGTTAAAAATATTAGTTTTAAAATCAAATTGAAGTACACTTGTCAGTCCAAGTTTGTGGTTTATGTAGCTCAGTGTCAATGCTGTGCAGCGTTTTACATAGGTAAAACGGATAGAAGGTTAAAAGAATGAGTATACGAACATCTATATAAAATAAAGACCCTTAACAGAGACAATGCACTGGCTAGACACATTATTTCCTATCCACAACATTCATGTTTGTTCAAAGCAATTGATTCAGTTGTTGATGATAGTCGGGGGGGCCCGGTTACACTTTTACTTGAGCAACTTGAGTTAAGTTGGCAAATACGCACTGGGGCAATGTTTTACCCAGGTTTGAATGAGACAATATCGTTAAACAGTATATTGAAGTTGAAAAATCTTAAACGTTAATGTGTGTATGCATTTTTATAAAATGCGTTCATATTTGTGATATCTGACTTCATTTGACTCAGATATGTAAGTTTCTGACTTCTTAGTTAACTAAGTAATATCATATTTTGAGAGTCAACACAATAATTTGAGATATAGTATTGCTAGTACATGTATGTTTGTATATATATTTCTATTACCATTACAGGTAAAAATTCTGAAACAAGGGAAGGGTTAAGATGTTCTAAAATATTGTCAGTCATATTTGTTTTTAAAAAATGTTTTAAGTAGTAATAATGTGGATGTGCCTTTAAGACACAAGATTTCAATTAGAAGTGTCATGTGACAAAAAAGGGTGTGTATATATTGCTTGTGTTGAAGTTTGTTCAGTTTCTGATTAAGTCTTGCCACATGTGCAAGACGAAAAGCGCTTCATTAAACTGAGAGCGAATTAAACTGAGAGAGAACTTGCTTTAGTGTTTTTCAAGCTGTCTTTTTGTTTTTCGCTAGATGTATATTGTGTTTGAATGGAGGAAGGTGTTTCTGCATTTAATTCTATATGAGCTTCATATATGCCTTGGTCATGTGAGAAAAAAGGTGTGGGGTTCGGCCTACTAACTTGGTAATAAATAAATGGTTAGTTTAAATGTAAATAAATGAATAAATATGAATGTGTAGTTGGATTTCCTCTGTATTGACTAGAGGAAGAGGGAAATGTGAAGTTGGGCCTAAACTATGCTGCAGTGAGTGCCAAGGTCTTCAGTGCGGATATGGCACAGGGTTCCCACCAACTGAATGACTTTATTAAATGTACAGGACATAAATATTAGAAGTGCTTTTTAAAGTGTGCAGGTGGCTTTGGCACTTTTCCTCTTCTGAAATGCCTTCATGTAGCAGTTTGATAGTAATCCAGTGTAATGGCATTAATCATTTTTTTATCAGTAAGGTAATCAGTACATTGTGTAATGCAGGCATACATAATTCATTCATTACTGCATTTAAATACATTTAACACAATTTAACCAGACACAAACAGAAGCAATGCAACTTAAGCACCTATAGGGTAGTGCTCTTTCTGAGTCAAGATACACTACCATTGTAAAGGTTCTTAAACAGAGAAGTCAGCCCAGAACAGCACAAGAGTCTGAAATTAACAGTTCCTTGACAGCTTTCAGCAGCTTTAACAAGTAGGATTAGCCAGGTTACAGTCCAGATGATGGTCATTTGAAAAATAAGCCATTTCTAGTGCCTTGAGTTTCTCTAATGGCAAGGAGAAACCAGAGAGCTGAGAGGAGTCCATAATGAAGCTGTGATCTCCAGAGTAGCTGAATCCCAGCCATTCCCATTTAGTCCTTGCTTGAGGAACTCACAGTGGTATGGCCAATGTACAGACAACCATTAGGGAGATTGTTTTGCATTAGTGGTCTTACCCTCACTATTATACAGCTAACATGTATGCATGCTAACTGTATGAATCCTTGAATTACTATCTCCTGATGTGGCTGGTGTCTCTCTCACACACACACAAACACACAGACACACACACACACACACACACACACACACACACACACACACACACACACACACACACACACACACACACACACTCATGCAAGCATGTGCCTATTATGCTTACCACACATATAAGCATGGGTAGCACCATCTGCACACCCGTTCCCTAACCCTTTACATGCAGTATGCCTGCTGTCCAGTAGGTGATGGATTGTAGAGAAAGGAACCGGTTTCCTCCCCAGTGAGGAGGTGAGCTGACAATGACTGCTCAGTTCTACTTTCTCTGCTGAATCCCTCCAGTGCATAGGAGACTAGACTTCAGTGGCATTGAATCAGCTATAGTTCACAGAATTTGAAAGGAAGTTCAGAAAATAAAGGCATCCCTGTAAAACAAGAATTGTTATTGCTGTATTTTTTTTACTTTAGTAGAAGCAGAGTGCATTTCTTGGGCACCTAAGTCATATCTGGGAGATGTATCACATACATGTGAATTACATCACAACCTTCCACAGTCTCCTTTGCATTGCCTAATAAACCCAAATGCATAGCTTTTTACATAGCTAACTCTTACTGACTTTTTAACAGGTCATATGTTTACATTCCTAAGTTGGGGATACCATATTTTGGTGGATACAGAACATTTTGACTCATTTTCTTCCCAACTTTCATTTTAAGATGATTTCACCTGAAGAGGTTTTAAAGGTTCTTATTGCCTTAAATGACTGAAGCAGTTCAAAAGATTATCCATTTTGAAGCCATTTTCAAAGTGGTAACATATACCATTGCTAAGCCATTAACTTTAATTTTCAGTCTGTCACTCTTCACTGGACTAATCTTCCCAGTTTAAAAGTGTGCAGCAATTATACCTCAGCATAAGAATCTCCATCTCAAATCACCAACAGATATCAGTCCTTTTTGTAATTTCCATATTATAGCCTTGTGTTTTGAAGAAATTTGTATAGAGGAAGTAAATGGGTACACTTCAAAATGTGATACCATCTCACATCACTATCAAAGGGCACGACAGGTATAGTACTGTGGCAGCTATTCCTGTTGTCATGAACACCTGTTATTGTACCGTGGGTAAAGAAAAATGAAAACAGGATCTCTCTGGTAAATGAAGTGAGCTTTTCATCTTGTGAATCATTCACTTCTCTTACAGCTTAATATGTTTGGCTTTCATGAAAGACCAATAAATTGATGTGAACATAATCTCTGACTGCCATACTATTTAATGAGGTTTGTTGCAGCGTAGGCCATATCATACCAGATATTTCATTAGAGTCTGTCCTAGATCCATTCATCTTACTGTCTGTTTATTAATTTTCTTTACAGGTACTGAGTTAGATGCCATGCTCTAGGCTGATTATATTATCCTCCTAAGATCAGACCGGGGGGGGGGGGGGGTGCATCAACAAATTAAAAAAATATATCTTCATACATTTGTATGTTTGGAACTGACCTGACTACCACATATGTAACGTAAATACCAATAAAATATAAGTAATGATGTTTGGCATACTGCAGAGTTTAATCTCTCTCACTCCTCTATCCATGTGTCGTATAATTAGTATTTCAGAGATCTGTGGTTCTGGTTAGATCCTTCCTTCAGTTTAAACCACCATACATGCAGGATTTCAACAAGGTTATAACAGCTTAAATTTACATGTAAGTCCACATGATTACTTACTCCTGAATTATTGTTTTCCTCTAGCTGTAACCCAGTGTTTTTCTTCAGTTATCCAAAAAAATATTTATGTAAATAAGCTGCTCTTTGAAGACCCCCCCCCCTACACTGCTGATATCAAACTGAGGGCATCTACAGAATAGTATAATCGTCTTAGTATTAAGGCCAAAAAAAACTCAGATCAAGTAAGGTTTGGAACTCTGTTACATCACAGTTCAACAATCAAGGTAGTCATACAACCTTAATAAGTAAACTTCTTACCCATCATTAATTCATGTATGATCATTCCTACTTTTGCAGCTGTTAAGGGTTTCCCAGTCGTTAACACATAATGTGTCTATTAAGAATACGTTAAGTAGTCATTTTCAGGTGGTTCAGTTAATACATTTTGCAAAAGGTAAAAAAAAGGTAGGGTTCACACAGAATTTCAACCATTTGCAGTTTTGTGTAATATAATCCAATCTAATTCTAACATAATGAACACATATTACCGGATCACACACCTGACTGACCAAATCAGAGAAAAAGTAATTATAATCATGGACCCAACTTGCTTATTGATCACTTACCCACTTAGTTTTCTTGCTGCTTGTTGCAGCAGTGACTGAAACACAAGACAGGAAAGGAGGTCTGGAGGAAGAATCCAAAATACTTTGTGCTGGAAGAAAAAACAGAATAGTCTGAAAAAAGTGAACACATTTTTCAGTCTGCAAGAACTTCAGAGTGAAGTTCTCAGGTTAAGACTTCAAACTGAATTGAAGCATTTCATTAAATTAACACATTGCCTTGCTGCCCATCCTCCCCATCTAACAGGACTATGGAAGACGGCAATCACTGTGTTGACTACAAAGCTCAGAGGAATAAAACTCTGAGTTTGGACCAGACCAAGTGATCTAAATGATATGTAACATCTCATTCATAGTGCTGACTTTTTTGGCAAGTGATATTATCAGAGTTCATTTTATTCGAGTCTTCCTTGTGGCAGTGTAACTATTAGTATCCCTCCGTGTTCTGTCTGGATGAGTGGAATTCATTTCACTATAATTCTTTTTAAGGCTGGAAGCCAGTGGCACAAGATTTGATTACTGAAGACAACACTGTCTATGTGCCGGACATTGAGTGTCTGTAGGCCTTGGTTTCAGCTCTATATCCTGGACTCAGAGCTGGGCGGCCACGGTGGTGCAGTGGTTAGCATTGCCGCCTCACAACAAGAGGTTCTCCGGTTCGATCCTTGGCTGGGGTGCCTTCTGTGCAGAGTCTGCATGTCCTCCCTGTGGTCATGTGGGTTTCCTCTGGGTGCTCCGGTTTCCTCCCACATCCCAAAGACATGCTGTAGGTGGATTGGACACTCTAAATTGGCCCTAGGTGTGAGTGTGTGCGTGTGTGTGCCTTCTGTGGAAGGTTGGGCACCAGGCTGGCAACTTGACACCGCAAAACTCCACTGCCAATCATGAGCGGACAATGATCCGCTGTGGCGACTCCTAACCAGTAAAAAGCCGAAAGAAGAAGAAGAAGATCCTGGACTCAGAGCTGGTATAACAAAGGAAGCCAATCTGGTGGTCCTCTGCCATAAACAAACTCTACAACAAAAGAAAGAAACTGCTGCAAAAAAAAGAGTAAAATCCCATGACTGGAGGAACTCCCTGGTCAACCCCAGTAAGAAGCTGAGATCCCTCATAAAATCCTCCAAAGCTAGTTATGAAAACAAAATTGCCACTGACTCTAAAGTCAACCACAAACCATTCTATAGCTATGTCAAGAATCTCAATGGCAACACTCAGATCTGCTCTGAGCTACAGCACAATGGCACTAAATATACAGAGCCAACTGATATTGCCAACATCCTGGCAGATAGGTTCAGTGCTAACTTTACCCCCCTCTCACCCCCTAGAGGGCCCATCTCTACACTGGAAGAATGCAAAGTTCCTGTAATCTTGGCTGCACAGGTAAAAAATACACTCTCCAAAGCCAAGAACACAGCATCCATGGGACCTGACAATATCCCAGGCTGCGTTCTACATGAACTACAGAATGAACTGACACCCTACCTAAGTACCATGTTCAATCATAGCTTCACCTCAGGCTTTGTGCCCACTGAATGGTGCATTGTGACGGTTATCCCACTCTACAAAGGGGTAGCCACGACGGACCCCGGGAACTACCGCCCCATTAGCCTGACGAGCCTGGTCTGCAAGGCCATGGAACATATCATCATGGAACTCATAAACAAAGACATTGGTAATCTCCAAACTCTGGCCCTATCCAGTTCGGATTTGTAAAAGGCAGATCATGTCTCCTAAACCTGACTGACTTCTTTGAAGCAGTCACCAAAGCCATAGATGAGGGTAAGGTGGTTCACACAACTTATCTAGATCTCGCCAAGGCTTTCGACACCATCCCCTACTCTGGAATTATAGATAAGCTCACTAAACTAGGTATAAATCCCTATGTCACAAGATGGGTTGCCAACTGGCTCACGGACAGAAGCCATACTGTGAAAGTAGCAGACTCCAAATCAGACTTCAGACCAGTTACAAGTGGAGTACCACAGGGTTCAGTCCTGGGTCCTCTCCTGTTTGGTATCTACTTATCTGAAGTACAGGCTAACACAGAAGGTCTTTGGCTAACAAAGTTTGCTGATGACTGCAAACTAGGAGCCATAATCAAAACTCCTAACGATGTGGACATACTACAAAAGAGCCTCACTAAGACAGATGCCTGGTGTCAAAGCCATGGCCTGAAGCACAATGCCAAAAAGTGTATTGTCATCCCCTTTGGTAAAAACTCTGTACCCATGAACTACCACATAGCTGGTAGTCTACTTAATGCCAAAAATGTGATAATAGGCCTTGGGACACAGGTGGACAGTAGTCTCTCCTTTGATAATCACATCACCACAGTGGTCAGGAAATCCTTCTACATGGCTCACCTCATCACAAAAGGTTTCTCATCCAGAAAAAAAGAGGTCATTGTTCCCCTCTACTCATCACTCATTAGACCCATTATAGAGTACAACGCCCCTTTTAGTATGTACCTCACAAGACATCTACAACAACTGGAAAGGCCACAGAAATACCTCACAAAGAGGATTACTGGCTTCAAACAGATGTCCTATGCATACCGTCTCAAAAAATTCCAGCTTTACTCCATCGCATATCGCCTACTCAGAGGTGATCTCTGCCTAACATACAAAGCTATGTCAAACCCAGAGCTGTTGGATATGCTCCACTTAAAGAAATCCCAATCCATCCGAGCTACACGCTCTAGGGACCTAAACCTTGTCACCACAATAAACAGAGCATGCTGGAGGGATAGATTCCTGTCCCAGAGACTTCCCATACTCTGAAACAGACTACCTATCTATGTCAAACAGAGCCCCTCCTTAGCACTCTTCAAGAAAAATCTTGATGATTGGATGGGAAATAGGAAATTCACCCCGGGGATCACTTCTGTGGCTCTGCTCGACAGGGGCACAGGAAAATAATTTTCTTGGGTGGCGAAAGCCAGGGTACATTTTTGGCTAGGCTTATATAGGCCCTAGGGCCAATAGCTTAGTACCTACTTATGAACCTATGAACCTATCTTTCTGAGATAAAAAAAAGATGAATAAAAATGGGTGATGGGTGGTAAAGTATATTTTTGTAATACCTTCTGTCTCCTTTTCTCTCCTTGTTCCTTCATTGACTATCTCCTGTTCAAGAACATCAGGATTTGTTTTCTAACATCACTCTAAGAGTACAATAATATACTTATTGGGTATCTGTCTACTTCCTTTCTGTTCTCCTTGGCTGATAGGCTGCTGCTCCCAGTCATGGTCTTGGTGGAACACTTTTTAAACACACAGATGACAGAAATCAGGATCTTAAGTATCTAATGTGCTGATGCAGAGAATTGTCCAAAGTCTCAGTTTCATAACTAAACAGCTGACCACCCTTTATGCAACTTAGGACTCTAGCACTAAAGGATGTTGTTGCAGTTATACTGCATCTCTTGTTACTCTTCTGGAAAAGACAAAACAGCCATTTTCCACTCTTTCTTTTGCTTCCCAACTAAACATCCAAGAATCAAGACTACTTAGTCACCACTGATTCAGGTGATTGCCCTTTCCTCAACAAATGTACTGGCCTATCAAGGACAAATCATTCATACGTTCTTTCATTTTTTGATACCCCCTTTTCCTTTCAAAAGGAATCAGAACTATCATGGCACTCAACAGACATAGAGCAAAAAAATAATGCTGAATGGGATGCACAGACCGTCCATCTCTCACACACACACATACACACAGACACACACACACACACACACACACACACACACACACACACACACACACACACACACACACACACACACACACACACACCTTCAGGCAGTCATTAGAGGCGTGATAGTTCATTTAACAGTATGACTTTCTTCTTCTTCTTTCAGCTTTTCCCAGTTTGGGGTCGCCACAGCGGATCACCTGTCCGCTCATGATTGGCAGTGGAGTTTTACAGTGTTGAGTTGCCAGCTCGGCGCCCAACCTTCCACAGAAGGCATACACATGCATACACTCACACCTAGGGCCAATTTAGAGTGTCCAATCCACCTACAGCATGTCTTTGGGATGTGGGAGGAAACTGGAGCACCCGGAGGAAACCCACGTGACCACAGGGAGGACATGCAGACTCCGCACAGAAGGCACCCCAGCCGAGGATCGAACCGGAGAACCTCTTGCTGTGAGGCAGCAACGCTAACCACTGCACCACCGTGGCCGCCCCAACAGTATGACTTTACTGTTTTCAATTATTTTTAAGTCCCACTAAAGTCTTGGTTGATACCTTCCTTCAAACATTTTTCCAGACCCGCTCTAAATTTAGTCAATACAAAAGGCCTTTTTTAATTCTGGATAGCAAGAAGTTTCTGGGACAATGCAAAGCATGAGAAGGCCCTTATATAGGTTTTGCTGTTGGGTTTATGAATAACCAGGTGGTGGTGTATTTGAGAGAATCAAAGAATACGTATAGAAATATTATTGGTTAATCTGTGAATAAGCAGGGGATATTAGTTCATGATCCACTGCTCAAGTGCTCACTCATAAAGGAAGCAAAAAAAAAAACATTATGAGCACTTGGTAAATCCCTGGCAGGTGAGGCCAGTGGGAAAAAATAGATAATTAAATTCATTAAAAAAATATTACAGATAGGATTTCACTGCACCTAACAAAAACACAATGCTATTTTGTACATGCTTGTCAAATTTAAATTATTTATGTGTTTTTAATACTCTTACAAGAGATCCTTGTTCACAACTCAATGCCAACAGTAGGCAACTTTATTACTATCTTTAATCCTCTACGGTACATGTCTAGTCACTCAGTTTCCTAAACCCCATCATCTCATCTGTTCATCCCATGGGTACGAGTCAGGCATTTCCAGACTGGGCAAGAGCCATATAGCCCATTTGTTCCTGTCCAGGGATTGCATTTCCAGACTGGGCAAGAGCCATATAGCCCATTTGTTCCTGTCCAGGGGTACATTGTCAGCACATTTTTCCCCCATTCATTCCTGTATGGGAGTGCATTATCAGCACATTCTTTGCCTTGGAAGGTGAGAGTTTGACATTAAGGAGTGGACCCGATGCTGGTCTAACTGAGCTCCCTATCCCACCTCACCTAACCACTCCCCTCCCCAATAGGTAGTTTATGAACTGCCAATGGCTTTGTAGTCAGGGACAGACATGTGAGTCCCCACAGAAGTCTGCTTCCCTGATTCAGTGGCACTTGCACAACCTTCAACAGCATGAGCCTGCCAAACCTTTTCCATGAGCGATCAACCACCCAACAATAGGTGCTGCTAATGTAGCTGTAGCATCCCTCCCCCAGGGTCAGGTTAGCACTGGTTGCTCAATTCTACCTTCTACTGTCTGTTTTTCCCAGCTCCCACACCTCTGGTGAAATACAGATCACTTGAGTTATATTGAGGGATTCATCTCACTCTGTCTCTGTCTGTGTTGAACTACATGGATCACCTGACTCATATTCAGGGTTTCTTCTTCTTTTTGTCTATGTTGAGCTAGTGGCAAGCAGTGTTTTTGAAAAGAATGTCAAACAGTCAGACTTTTTTTGTTCTTGTAAAATGCTCACATGCCAGGCAGACAAAACTGCAAGGGGGCAGGATACTTGGGTAAGTATATATATATATATATATATATATATATATATATATATATATATATTTTTTTTTAAATGGTTTCATGACAAGACATTGACTCTTGTGATTTACATATTGTCAGAAGAAAAATTCAAACGAGTCACATCTGCCTCAGGTGATGAAAAACGTCTTTATTAGCAGCTAACCAGATTACACATCATGTTGGCCAAGATGATCTCCTCCTCTGGTCAACTTGTTTACTGACATCAACTTTTATACTGCAAGCAAAACATCTTTTTGTTACATTTCTGACCGTTGACAGTTGGCTATGGAAAATTCCTGTGGTAAACATGTTTATCAAAAATTACCTCAAACCAACAGTTAGTGCAGAATGTTCAAGAAGTACAGAATGTTCAGTTCAACAATGGTAGCTCAAATTTTCCAGGACACACAGCCTGCTTCAGTAAATTAACTCTTACTCGGCCGTGCGTCCTTATCCCAGGCTTCACTAAGCTATAACCAAGTCTCTTTATTCTGAAAAGCAGAAAACAGTTATTATTCAGGTTTATAAGCAATGCTGCATTTTGTTCACAGATGAGGCCCATCTTTGATAGGCATATCCCAACAAATAACATGTTCACTTTGCAAGAAGCGGAAAAAGACAAATATCAGTATGTTTTTAAAACTTTTTCTCTTAACACATATATAACTGTATTCTAGAGTGATATTATTCAAATGCAAGCAATCACTAGAAAATGTATTTCTGAAAGATGCAAACACCTCTGCGTCCCTGACATGGAGGCCGAACCCCCTATATTCTTGCTACTTATAGGTACAAACTCCAAAGTTTGTGTATCTTGGGAAATATTTCTGGGATACGAACATTGTTCTTCCAACAAAAAAACAGTAATCCCACACTAGTGATTACACAAAGGTGCCAATCATTGGAGTCTTAGCAAAAAGCATGGCACTCATTTGAAATACATCAACATACCTCTCAACTTGCAGACATTGAAAATAGGAATAAGGGCCCTTGAAAACTAGGAACATCAACCAAAAATCTGGACAATTAAATATTATAAATTCAAATACCACATAATGCATAACTCTTCTTTCTTCCAGACGGAATGTGGGATACTATTCAGAAGCATGTTAAACAGTGACAAAAAATATGGAAAAATATAAGCACATTATCGAAAGGACAGTGTAAAATCTGTAGACTTTGATTAACTCTGTTGCAAAAGTCTATGAAACAAGGTCATTTATTTTTGCTTCTGTAAAGGAAAATGCAAGATGTGTGTCCTCTTTCTTTAAATTATTGATATAACTTTATGTTGGTCAGATATTATAGGTTCATAAGTTCATAGGTTTATACTAGGCTATCTGCCCTAAGGCATTTATAAGCCTAGCCCAAATTTTTGTGGCTTACGCCACCCCTTATATGAAAAAATACTGTGCCCATTAGTTTGTTGTGCCTCTGTCCAGCAGTGACACAGAGATGATTCCCGGGGTAAACCTACGATTATGGTTTTCTGTGTATTAAACAGCTTCAAAAATCACATGTGACAAGGGGATTCATAACATTTTTGTAAAGTGGTTTATCAAACCTGAAAATAGGAATACACCTTCAAAATAGGTAGATCATATGCAGGGTAAAATTAGGCTTGAAAATAGGAATGATCCTCCAAAATAAGGATAGTGGAGAGGTATGTACATCAACTATATTTGTCATTAATTATAGTCAATAAATATGTTTGAGTTTGCAAGAAATTCTGTCAGAAAAGACAAGCAGCATCTGGCAATGTATGCTTGTGTCATTTTTCAGCCCTGGTTCCAGGGGCTGCCTACCTCTGCTGTACAAAAAAAAAACATTTGGTAATAGCACATTTAGCAATGGCATATGCTTTTTTTTCATTCTGCTCTTTAATTTTGACAACTGTAACACATGCTTAGGTGCAGGTGACAGAAAATGTGTTATCATATACCAAATTGTAATCAAAAGACCCACCTGCTATTTTTTTCACTTGAGTAGCTGTCCAAGAAAAAAAAAAGGATTTACAACTCTTAAAATTCTAAATGCCTGGTAGTTTTGATACTAAATAAGGAAGCAGAGACAGGGCTGGTTCATACCTGGTATCATTTACCTTATTCAGCCTAGCTACTAAATACTATCATCACTCAGAAAACAGATTGCTATTAACAAATCTTTTTAAAAAATAAATACAACTTTTATTTCATAGTGATTTTAAGAAAAGCCAGGAAGTGTTTCCTAATACATTCTTCTAATCATTAAGACAGAATATTGAAATTACAAGTTTACATTTCAGCTGTATTTAAAATATGTTGGAGATTGAAGGCACACCTGTGCTCCTGCTGTATGGAACATAATTTCTGGCAAGAACTGCAGCCCTTGGTGAAGGCAGTGAACACATGCACATCATGAAGGCTTAGTGTACAATAACATCATAACTTGCTGGCATACCTCTCAACTGTACAGATTTTTGCATCATATTTTTGATCTGTTTTTCATGAAATTGTGGTTTTCTGGCAAATCATTGGCAAATCCTGAAAGACTAAAGTCAAAAAACAATGACAGATTTTAGTTTCAGACTTCATACCCTTTAGAAAAATGCATGCTAACGCAAAACCTGTTATTGTATCAACTTTCTAAGCTTGTAAGGGCAATATTTAAAATCTTTCCCTATTTTTGGGCCTTTGTCGCCCAATTATTTTTGGCTTTGTCCAGATTTCTAGCTCTAAGAGGTTGAGAGGTATGATTGTTGGACACAGGATGAAGCTGAATAGTAGGGTATAGTAAAAAACGTAACTATCTAAGATGATGGCTCAACTTGGCCTAAATCACATCTAAATTGGCAGAGTGGGTGTAGCCAGCAAACAGAGTAATGAGTTGGTCAGAAGCATAAGGCAGTGCTTGATAATTTCGGAGGACCAAAAAATTCTGTGAGAGCATGATAATGCCATACCCTTATTTGTATATAACTGTATAGAAAATACCAGTACTTTAGTAGTACCCATGCTGCAGTCAAATATCTATGCATCTTTATTGTTAAACACCTTTATTAAAATATCACTTATGATACTGGCATACTTACATTAATAGAAAAGAAAACAAGCCATATTAACATTTTTCCCTTTTACACACACATCATCCATTACATGTTTTCTTTCTTTATAACAACTGTATTGCAGTCCAACAATACATAAATCGCTCAATTTCTGTCTTCCCTTAAACCTCACTCCTCCTGGATATTATTTTACCTGTATTGTTCCTACAAATTCTGTTTATTTCCACGTAATTTGCTCTTTCCCTTTTCTAAATATCACATTTCCAGTTCTTTTATTTCTTTCACAATTGTTAATGCTTCACATACAGTTGGTATAGATTTTAATTGCCATCTTCCAGTATTTGTTTTTTTTGGCAGCTGCTAAAATTAATAAGGCTGTACTATTTTTAGGCAATTCACATCCTACATTCCAGCTCAAAAAAATCATTCCTTAGTTGAAGCCATTTCTTCCTCCAATATTTCTGACAGAGTACTCTGTAGGGATTTTTTTTAATCTGCCAGTTCATTACATTACCAAAAATCATGTTCCCAGTTATAACTTTCTTCTCCATCACACCTCCAACATTTGCTTTCTACCCAAGGAAAAATTATTTGAAGTTTGTCTGGGGTATAAACATACCTATGCAAACACTTCCAAGAAAACTTCCTAAACCTTCTGAACTTTGTTGCATACTTAGCAGCTTTGCGTATGTCTTTCTATTGTTCCCCTGTAAATTGCTTTTCCAGTCTCTGTCCCTAATAATTTCTAACCTTTTCTGACTGATTCTTACAGTTATCATACAAATATCTATGCCTGTTTCAGTCATTCCCATGTAATTAATACCAAACCACTTCTTAAAGTAGAATTCCTTAATTCGGAAATCTGAAGTACCAGATAAAGGTGACCATAGTGTGTCAAAGGGGTCAGTGCTGGATTGGTCCTGTTCAGTATCTTCATCAGTGACATTGCATACGTAGTACTTGGAGGTAAAGATATGCATTAGTATAGCTGACACAAAAATTCACAACAGGTGTAGCCTGTAGCCACACAGAGGTGAAAACAAGCAGGGATTTGCAGTTAGGACAGAAATAGTTGGATGTCTAGGAGCTGTGTTATACTAAAAATGCAGGATCACTTACACCATTACAAAATGGTAAATGTTTTAAAGGTTATGAAGGCAGCATACCTCTTTTTTGAGCAGTGTAAATATCTGATTGCAGCATTTTTCAGTTTTACATAGTATGCAGTCCCAATGCATGAAGCTGCACTTGTTATTTTGGTGCTAACTGTTAATACAATATTTTTATAAACAATCTATTTATTATATATTAATATGTATAATAAATAAGCAACTTATTTATTTATTATGTATTTACATTCAGTTATAAATAATTTGCTATTGTTAAACATGCACATCCAAATATCACCATCAGTTATTCTTTTCAGTCTTAATTCCATGTTTGATTTAACATTGCCCATTAACCAAAAACAGGTAAACATAAATTAATTATTTACAACTTAATTTGAGATACACACTATGCCTCACAACCTGAACCCATGTCTGACTGACTGATCATGTTCCAGCATATCTCTCAATCTCTTATCACAATAAATCTGAAGAAAGCCAAAATTATGGGAGGGTGAAGGCCCAAAATCATAGACAGATTTTAAGCATTGATGTTATTAATTTGGAAAGTTGATAGAATAACAGGATTTGCTTTGGTATGCATTTTATGAAGGCTATGAAGTCTAAAACTCAAATGCCCATCATTATTTAATGACTTCATTCCTCAAAGATTTGCCAAAAAAACCCACAGATTTTATGAGGAACATACCAAAAACTGAAGAATAAATCTGGATGTTCTGTGAAAATCTGGACAATTGAGAGGTATGTGTTCCACAGCCATGGGAAATACAACTCAGAAAGAACAGAACAATTCTGACCATGTCCAGCCTTGAGAGGTGCACTGCAGTTATAATAAGATGGGACCTGAAGAAGAGCAAACAGGATGACTGAGTAGTGAGCAGGGCAGTATACAGAGCAGATTGAACTAGCAGGACCACAGCAGTAGTGTTATAGTCTAGATGGGTGTAAGGCCTCTGTTAGAACTGTACTTTCAGATTTGGAGATCATGTCCCCCTGGAGCATGACTGACAAAAATTAAAGCAAACCAAAGACAAGACGTAATGGTGGTACAAGAAATGCAGGAGAAAGCAATAAGACATACTTAAGAACATTGTTCATTTTTTAGTTTTTATTTATTTATTCATTCATTTTTTTTTCTGGATGAAGAAGATGAAAAATGCAGAGCAGCTGGCACTTTCCATATACAATAAAAGTGATAAACAAGGTTCAAACAAAACACACAACAGCAAGAGGGAAAGGGGACTGATAGGCAGTACTAAGAGAACAATGTTTTTTTACTGAAAATTGCAGGAAATGCTAAGTAAATTAGTTAATAAAATGTGGAGCTCAAGAGTGCATGAAAAAAACATGAAGCTGCCATTGGTATCTGAGGGAGCAGTACATTAAATATTTACCAAACATAGCAGTGAATAATTTATTAGTTAAATGGATAAATGAGCTTGACTTTTTCAGACCTTTTCTGGACGTAGATATGAGGAAATAGAATATATATGGACACTTTAAAAACAGCCTGTCAACCCATATGTTTTGTGGAGATGATAGAAAAGTAGAGGAAAGCCCATGCAAACATGGGAAGAACATGTAAACACAACATGGACAGAGTGAGATGAAACCCTCAATATAACACAACATGGACAGCAACAAGGGATCATGACTGCAGGGCTAGCCTTAGGCCAACTATAATAGCATCCTGCTTTAGGATATGACAATGTCACTGTGCCTTATATGGCCCAGAGATTTAAGAGACACTACAGCAAAGTAGTTTCCTATTGGTAGTCTTCCCCCCCACAGTTGTTACAAGTCTCATTAGTGGAGCAGACATTTCCTGTCATGCATCACACTAGTGGCTAGTCCAGTATTATTAGTAACTGCAGCTTCACACCTCTTATATTGATCAGTGTTAGCTGTTCATACTCCCATAGTAGTCATTTCCTGTTGCTTATTGCTGAACAGGTTTCAACCCAGAAGTGGTTAGACTAATAATTTGGTGTTGTGTATTGCTCTATTTATTGTCTCATAGGTTCATAGGTTGATACTAGGCTATCTGCCCTAGGGCATTTATAAGCCTAGCCAGAGTGTGTTTGGCTTTCGCCACCCCTTTAGATTAGTTGACTGTGCCTCTGTATAGTAGGGACACAGAAGAGATCCAGGGGTAAACCTACGATCTCCCATCCACTCGTCAAGATTTCTCTCAGAAGATATTAAGACCAGGCTAAATTTGATGACTGATACAGAAGTGCTATGTTTTCTTTTTCTTCTCCTGCTGACATGGAGATTGTGACTGGTTATTAGTGAATACAGTTACTACAAATGACACAAAACAACTATGATTAGTCAGTTTCAGCATAAATACAAACACCAGTCAACATAAAAAATGAAGACACTGTGGTGTGAGTAAACTTCTGATCACTAAGACAGAATGTTTCCAGTTCAGCAGTATGGCAGAGAAATGCTTGGTACAGTCATAGTTAGTAGCAACATAATCCCAGAGAAGTGATGCATGAGGTGTGTGTGCTGATTGATGAGAGGCAGAGGTGGATAGAAAAATCACTCACTTGGCTGAAAGTGAGCAAACAGTAGCAAATGGTTTGACTCAAACATATTGCTGGAGTATCACAGTTATTTATCATAGTTTTACAGTCACGTACAAAATAGTGGTAAACATAAACTTTAAACTAGAAAATGTTTGAATGAAATAGAACAGGAGTTTCAGGGGAAGTGTATTACACAAAACACTGAACATTATCTTTTATCTATTACAGGCAATCTACTGGTGTTTGGACAACAGTAGCTCTGCACAGATCACTGCTGAGACCTCAGTTCAAGTACTGATTTCACTTCTGGGTCTTCACTTCTAAAAGAATATGCATGGGATAGAAGCAGTGAACAAGATGGTAGCCAAAATTGTGCAAGGCCATTCTCAAAAAAAAAAAAAAAAAAAAAACTGTCATGGAAGTTGTAACTACTGATTATATGCCTCACCGAGAAAAAAACAGGAGAAACAGGATGGGAATGATCAGTAACAGACCATTTTCCTGAGAGAGACAGAGATGACTTGGACTAGCAACTCCCACTGTTTAGTTTGGAGAGAGAATTGAGAGAAATGCAAATGTATTTCATATGTAAAGTAGCAAAAGCTCAAAGCCACATATAGTGTATGTTAGGGCTAAGATGATATGTCACAAGTGATAATTTAATAAAGATGTTTGGAAAAAATAGTAAACAAAATACTTGAGGCAAAAAAAAAATCTCAGACGTCAGATAAAGAGGTTCCTATTATAGGCTAGTTGGTATCTGTAATAGCAGTGTATATACACAAATCTCATAGGTATTAGGGCAGATCTGATGTGCTTAGAGGTCTATATCTGCAAACAGTAACCATGTCTATACAACCCATGACAATTATTAATAAGACAATCCTGTTAGTACAGAATGCATGCAAGTTGTGATAGTGCATATTTATTCATGCATTTTTTTGTATCCATGATCTGCTAAACTACTAGACAGAGCCAATTTTAAGAAGTAGCCTAGGAGAATTGATCTAGTTATAGGCTTTCTAAGAATTAAAAGAGCATCCAGGTAGAGGTTAGTGGAAGTGAACCTTAGCGTATTATTGTGACAGGTTCTGTTCACAACTCATTAGATTAGCTAATAATGTATGCCCTTTTGCCATAAGTAATAGTTCAGTTTCTGTTTTAAGTATTTACAAATATGACAAGTGTCACTACCAATTTCCATCAAGTCCCAGTAGACAAAATTATTTAACAATTATATACTATTTACATCTAATGACCTCATTACCACAGAGCCTTTGTGGTATTCATTCATTGCTCTCTCTGGGAATTACAGGGGATGCTTATCACATAGTTATGTTTAATTACATGCTTCTCGGTACACACTCACATCTAACTGCCACACCCCCTCACAACCACTTAAATGATGTGCAACTCAGCTCAGGAGCAGGTTGGCTACAGAAGCCCACCAGTATAATAGTGTAGTCACTGCTCACTCAGACAGACAAAACCCTGCACGAGTATTTGGCAACTACGGCTTCTGTGAATGATTTACACTAATACTGCACATCTTACTGAAGTCAGCACTACTGCAGGAACTGAGTTTGGCAGGTTGAGTGTCATTCATGAATTATTTTGTTTACTGTTAGCATCACGCTGTATTGATTTGTATAGCTGGTACTAGAGGAATGCATGATCAGAAAATCATATAATACTAATGCTAATTTTGCTTTATATAAGTTATAGTTTTTTATTTAATTCAGTGTTTAACAATATCTTGCATCTTTTAGTATGTGTTCTTCTCAAGCTTCTTTATTCAATAATTATGTACAAAGTCAAAAGTAATGAAGGGCAAAGGCCCAAAATCAGGGATGTTTTTTTAAAATATTACTCTAACTCACTTAACAAATTAATAGAAGAAAAGGTTTTGCATCAGTATGCATTTTCAGAAAAATCAAGAAGTATGAAAGTCTATTGTCTGGCATTATTGACTGCAATATTCAGTGATTTACAAGAAAATCAAAAATGTTATGAGGGACAGGGTACAAATATGAGGCAAAATCGGGGACAGTGGAGAGGTATGTTAGCATGCACAACCAAGCCTGATTATTTTTCACATGCTTGTGTAAATTACTAGAGCAAGTAAGTAAAAACTTTGCATGCGCACTTTACAAATAGCCTGTAATGCTATGTACTGCACTACTGAAAATAGTGTTCTATGCAGCATTACTGATGAGTTGCATTAGCTGCTATGTCATATGGACTCAATGCAGCACCTCCATGTAAGGTGGTTACCACACATTGTGAATACCTGGATCTGTGCATTCAGAAGTTAGTATTAAATGAACTGCAGGTTTACATGCACTGACAAATTGCCGCATGCCTCTCTGTTCTTGGAATCCAGTTCAGAAAAACACCATATACTCTAGTATCTAGTGGCAACAGTGCACTCTGTCATCAGCATTTCTGTAGAGCTGACATTCTCCGGAAATCTAGGAGGGGATGTTTAACATACAAGGCAGGGAATGTTCTGAAGATCTATGTGAGAATCAAAGGTTACAGTGGCAGTTTGAAATAGTAGTCAGAATACCAGGCAAATGAGTTAAGTAGGAGAAAACTGAGAGCCAGCAGGAACAAAGAGGATAGACAGACTTTGTTTAATGGAAGAGCCTCATGAATTGTTTCATTGAATATTGTGGTCTGTGTCTCTCTGTAGTTATTTATTTTTCTATTTAATTGTTTCATAGAATAATGTGGTCTCTCTCTTTCTCTCTCTGCAGTTAGTTTCCCACCCTCCATCCCTGTTCTTGTTCTGGTATTAATCTTGGTGGCTTTGGAAATGCCCGCCCGTCCTGTAAATTTGTGTTTGAACACTCCTCCTGGGTCTATCTCATTTGCTCACTGAACCGAGTACAGTGAGGTCATATTTTAACTTCAGAAACTCCTACCAGTCCTATCTGTTCAGCTCTATCTCAGCTCTATTCCAGTCTAGTGTCACTAGCTCATTCTACCTAATACAGAGAGAATATTTGTGAAGGGCAAGCCACTTAGGTCCTTAATTTTGAATTATCTTCTGTTTCTCCTTTCTCCCTTTCCACTTTACAAAAAAAAAAATCTAAGCTTGTTTCCTGCCTTTCCTGTAACTAGTCTAGTCCAGATATAGATTTCCTGTAACCAGGACTGTTTGTAAGCTTCTGAGCCCCCATAGCCTTTCTGTGTTGGAGGGAAGCCTTCTAGCTTATCAGTGGGAGTGGTAAGCACTAGGTAGCCTATCTACCACAAGAGTAGTTTCTGGCCCAGAAAGTGTAGTTTATTGGCCGTTTGGCAGTTTTTCCATCTCTTTCAACTTACTGGTTTAAAAGCCTGTGTTTGTGCTTGTTTCCCATCTTTCCTGTAACTAGTCTAGTCCAAATACAGATTTGCTGTGTCCAGGACTGTTTGTAAGCTTCTGAGCCCCCCCCCCAAGCCTTTCTGTGTTGGAGGGAAGCATTCTAGCTTATCAGTGGGAGTGGTAAGCACTAGGTAGCCTATCTACGACAAGAGTGGTTTCTGGCCCAGAAATTGTAGTTTATTGGCCGTTTGGGCAGTTTTTTCATCTCTTACAAATTTCTGGTTTAAAAGCCCATGTTTGGGCTTATTTACCACCTTTCCTGTAACTAGTCTAGTCCAGATACAGATTTGCTGTATCCAGGACTGTTTGTAAGCTTCTGAGCCCCCCAAGCCTTTCTGTGTTGGAGGGAAGCATTCTATCTTATCAGTGGGAGTGGTAAGCACTAGGTAGCCTATCTACCACAAGATCCAGGTACAGATTCTTAGTTTTTGCACTTGAATTTGCTTATTCATGCTCAGCACTTGTTCAGAACTTGTTGTTAGCACTAAATAAGCTACAAATTACTGTAGCACTCAACCTTAATCTTTACCTAGAGGAAAACCGTTTTTGTACTTACTTTCCTCACTTGCTTAGAGAAAAACAGCTCTTATACTCACTTTCCTCACTTGTCTAGAGGAAAGTAGTTTTTTATTCAGGCATGTCCAAGGGTCAGCTCCCAGTGTTCTCTCTTGTCTATCTGATGAATCTGGGCATCTCTCCAACCAAGACTGAGCTTGACAGTCAAGAGAAAAAGGTAAACACTTGCAACACACCACACTCATCACATAGTCCCACTAAACCTACACCACCAAAATCCAAACATAGAAACACAAAAACATTTGCGGAGGCTCTCAATAATAATTTGTTCAAGCAATAGAGACCTCCAAAGCAGAAACGCAAGCAACCTCCACCCCCCAACACAACCCAAATGCCAATAAACTACAGCCCATAAGGCAAAACAATGTACCCAACACACTAGTCACAGGTGACTCTATAGTCAGGCACACTGATGTCCCACTCACCAGGCTAAACAAGGAGAAGGTTACTGTCAGCTGCCTGTCGGGTGCCAGGATCTGCCACATAACCCACACACTCAGGTCACTTCACAACAAGTACAAATATGACTCTGTCATTGTCCATGTTGGTGTGAATGACCTGAGACATACCTCCCTGAACTACATGAAAAGAGACATGCAAGAGCTCTCCAATCTTGTAGCCCAGGCAGCTATGACCCTAGCCCTGAGTAGCATCCTGCCATAGCCCAGAATGATACCACAGTACAAGGACAAAATGATTGACTTCAACAATTGGCTAAGTTTCTGGTGTCATTCTAAGGGGATCCAGTATCTGTCTGCCTGGGACAACATGGTCAACAGACCACGATGGTTTGTCAGAAATGTACTGCACCTGTCACCCCTGGGATTCCGGATACTGGCTAAGGGTCTTGCTGCCCCTATAGTGCCTTTTTTAGGTAAGGTTCAAATGACAAATTCACCACCATAGCAGGAACAGGTAAGCAAAAACTGAGGGTAATGCTACTCAATGCTAGAAGTATAAATCTCAAAATGCACTCATTTGAGGCACTCCTTCAAATGGAGAACATTGATATCTGTGCAGTGACTAAGACCTGGTTCAAGGCTCTAGAGAGCACCCCTGCATTACCAGGCTATAACTCATACCATACTTTTCATCCATCTAACCTGGACCAGAAAACCAAAGGCGGAGGTGTGTCCATATTCATTAAGGATATCCACACCTCCAGGCTAGTTGCGTAGCATAATGCATCCGAGGTTATCCAAGTGCAACTAACTCTGGGCAAAACTGCAATCCAAATTGTAGCCTGCTACAGATCCCCCACCATGCCCCAGGATTCCCACTTCTCTTTTCTTGATATACTGGACAATATTAGGGTTCAACCAAACACCCTAATAATGGGCGATTTCAACTACCCCACCATTAAGTGGGAAAACTACTCATGTAGCAACTCCTTTGCTCAGCACTTTCTGGAATTCATAAATTCTAATGCCCTGGATCAACTTATCCACACCCCCACCAGGGGCAAAAATATCCTAGACCTAGTCATTACCAACATGAGTGATAGGTGTTCCACACCTGAAGTAAACTCCTCGTTGGTCAGATATGACCATAAGCTAATCACCCTAGATATTAGCATCCCACCCCCACCCAGCATTAAGGAAAACATGGAAAAAAATTTCTCCAAAGCCAATTTCATGCTTCTTAAGACAGAAGTGGCGAACTTCTTGACACCCATGCAGATGGACAATACAGTTACGACTGCTGAATCCTACACAAATGCACTCTATAAGCACCTACATGAGTGCATGGATCATGCTATCCCAAACAGAACCAAGACGCTATCCTCAAACTACAACAGAAGGAAGAAACTGTTGCAAAAGAGAGTAAAATCCCATGAGTGGAGGAACTCTCTGGTCAGCTTCAGTAAGTAGCTGAGATCCCTTATAAGATCCTCCAAAGCTAGGTATGAAAACAAAATCACCACTGATTCTAAGGGCAACCACAAAGCATTCTATAGCTATGTCAAGAATCTCAATGGCAACAGCCAGATCTGCTCTGAGTTACAGCACAACGGCATGAAAATTACAGAACCAACTGATATTGCCAACATCTGGCAGATAGGTTCAGTGCTAACTTTACCCCCCTCTCACCCCCTAAAGGGCCCATGTCTATACAGGAAGAATGCAGAGTCCCTGTAATCACATCTATGCAGGTAAAAGCTGCACTCTCTAAAACCAAAAACACAGCATCCATGGGACCGGACAATGTCCCAGGCTGCGTTTTACACGAACTTCAGAACGAACTGGCTCCCCACCTAAGCACCATATTCAATCATAGTCTCAAGTCAGGCTTTATGCCCACTGAATGGCGCACAGCAACAGTTATCCCACTCCACAAAGGGGGAGCCAGCACTGATCCTGGGAACTATCGCCCTATTAGCCTGACGAGCCTGGTCTGCAAGGCCATGGAATGTATCATCATGGAACTCATAAACAAAGACATTGGTAACCTCCAAACTCTGGACCCCACCCAGTTCAGGTTTGTGAAAGGCAGATTATGCCTTCTGAACCTGATCAACTTCTTTGAGGCAGTCACCAAAGCCGTAGACGAGGGTAAGGTGGTTCACACAGCCTATCTTGACCTCGCCAAGGCTTTCGACACCACCACCACCCCCATTCTGGAATTATAGCTAAAGTCACTAAACTAGGTATAAATCCCTACATCACAAGATGGGTTGCCAACTGGCTCACTGACAGAACCCACACTGTAAAAGTTGCAGACTCCAAATCTGACTTCAAACCAGTGACAAGTGGAGTACCACAGGGTTCAGTCCTGGGCCCTCTCCTGTTTGGTATCAACTTCTCTGAAGTACAGGCTAACACAGAAGGCCTCTGGCTAACAAAGTTTGCAGATGACTGCAAACTAGTAGCCATAGTCAAGTCTCCAAATGATGTGGACATCCTACAGAAGGGCCCCACTGAGACAGATGCCTGGTGTCAGAGGCATGGGCTCAAGCTCAATGCCAAAAAGTGTATTGTCATCCCCTTTGGTAAAAACTCTGTACCCATGAACTACCACATAAACGGCAGTCTACTTAACACCGAATGTGTGATAAGAGACCTTGGGACCCAGGTGGACAGTAGTCTCTCCTCTGATAATCACATCGCCACAGTAGTCAGGAAATCCTTTTATGTGGCACACCTCATCACAAAAGGGTTCTCATCCAAGAAAAAATAGGTCATTGTTCCCCTCTACTTGGCACTCATTAGACCCATTATAGAGTACAACGCCCCTTTTGGAATGTACCTTACAAGACATCTGCAGCAGCTGGAAAGGCCACAGAAGTACCTCACAAAGAGGATTACTGGCCTCAAACAGATCTCCTACACTGACCATCTCAAAAAACTCCAGCTTTACTCTATAACATATCGCCTACTCTGAGGAGATATCTGGCTAACATATAAAGCTATGTTAAACCCAGAGTTGTTGGACATGCTACACCTAAAGAAATCCCAATCCCTCCGAGCTACACACTCTAGGGACCTAAACCTTGTCACCACAATAAACAGGACATGTTGGAGGGATAGATTTCTGTTCCAGAGACTTCCTATACTCTGGAACAAACTACCCATCTATGTCAAGCAACCTTCCTCATTAGCACTCTTCTTGATGAATGGATGGGAAATAGGAAATACACCCCGAGGATCACTTCTGTGGCTCTGCTTGACTGGGGCACAGGAAATTAACTTTCTTGGGTGGCATAAGTCAGGGAACCTTGTTGGCTAGGCTTACTTAGGCCCTTGGGCCGATAGCCTAGTACCTACCTATGAACCTATGAAGGTAAATCAGATTAATCTCGTAGACTACAAAGTATGAAGATGTTAGTAGAGGAGGTAGTTACGGGGGTGCTGTTCCTATGGAGAATATTTCATGCTTTTCAGTGTACTCACTGAAAAAGGAAATTGCTTGTGTGTGAGTTAGAGTTTAGACGAAAGTAATGAGAATGCTGTGTATATATTCTGAATTAACAGCCCGCCTAACCCTGCTATTCTCATGAGGTTATCACCATTGCTTTGATGAATATCTGCCCTACATCTCTCCCATGTACATTCTCAGTAGTACTGGAACTGGTTCATCCTGCTAGCCAGTGACATACATCAGTTTTGACAGAATACTTCAGAACCCTACTTGAATGTTCTGACATCTGACTATATACCTTCCAGGGTTTTTTAACCCATATAAACACTTACTGTTCTATATAACCCCTTCTTAAGAATGGACCTGCACTTCTCTCTTTCTAGTGGAAAGCATTATTTTGTTTATTTTTTACCTTGTTGAAAAGGTTAGTCCCATAGGGCACATGGCCTATTTTCAGGGGATACTCCATGTGGTATTTATACAGATGAGGGAAATTTGGCCAAGACAGTGATGAGTTCTCTATTATTTTCTGTCAGTATCATGGGTCTTTAACATGCACCTATGTTACATCAGTTATAGCAGACCATTTAAAATCTCATCAGAAGTACATTGTTTTTCTGTAATCTATAAAATAAAAATATAGCATCACATTGAAGGGATTGGAGAGCAAATTTATAAACATGCATACTTCAGATTACCATCCTGCAGCAAGTGACCTATCTATAGAACAAAAAAGCTTAACTTTAGTATTTAATAAGTACTCAAGACATTTGTTCTTAATACGGGCACCTTATTTACATAAACCTGTCAAGACCATGCACCCTTCGGTAATATCAGCATGGATAAGTAAACAGGAGTCTAGTCTTAAACTTTTTTTTTTTTAAGCAAACTTGTTTGATTTACTTTAAAAACATTTCTAACTGAAGACAATGGCAAGGATGAACTTTTGTCAGTGAATCCTCTTTTGAGTTTTGATACCTACATTATTTTACCAGTTTGATCTGTTGAGTTGCTAATATAAATACTGGACAAGACTACAGAGATGTCTATGTTAATAGCGTATGTTTTAAGATTTATTTAAAAGAGACTGCTGACATGTTTTAGTTGATTGCTAAACTGTGAAATGGGGGATTCCAACTGTGTTACACTAATTTATTTGGCAAAATACCTTATACTGACCAGCAGTGGGTAAAATGTCTGCCGTTGAAGAGGCATATACCAGTATGCTGTCATAGTGCGGTTGCTGTATATGTGACTGTTTTACTAGAAGAAAAATGAATACATATGAGCAGAAGGTAGCAGATGAAAATGATGGATGAATGCGTTGAAATTTAGTAAGAATGGAGGTTTTTCTGTAGAATGGAGGTTGATGCACTCAGTAAAAGTTTAATTGCCATGTGTAGGTAATTCATTGACTGCAGAATGCTGTTGTATTTTGTTTTCTCTATAGGTAATATGAATGTGTGTGTGTGTGTGTGTGTGTGTGTGTGTGTGTGTGTGTGTGTGTGTGTGTGTGTGTGAGTGAGTGAGTGAGTGTGTGTGTGTGTGTGTGTGTGTGTGTGTGTGTGTGTGTGTGTGTGTGTGTGTGTGTGTGTGTGGTGGACAACAGCAGGTGTAGCTGACAGACACATGGTCAGCTGAGAAGGAATTAAAGATTTGGAAGATGCTAATGAATTCCTTCCTCACTACTGAACATCACCGAGGTTACATGCTTTTGTGCACATTACTTATCCTTGCAGTCAAACTGTCTTGTTCATGTGAAGATGCCTAACAGCCACAATAAGATGTTCCAGAAGGTATTTATATCTAAACATTTTAATAACATGCTTTTAAGTTTCTCTCCTGGCATGAACCAAGGCTGAGATTTATACTAATATACTATCTGAGTCTCACAGTATTCATATCAACAAGACATCTGGCAACCATTTGCTGCCTTTTTTCCATGCAGACGTAATGCCTTTTGTCTAATGATACCCTTTCCCTCATGGCAATGAACCCTAATATACTTTTGCTCCTTTCTCTATGCATGATAACACACAACCTTTTATTCTAGTAACTTTCCAAGTTCATAACAGCAGTATTTCAAAACGGTCCCTATTTTTGGGCCTTTGACCTTATTTTTGGCTTTGTCAGGATTTCCTATGCTAAGAGTTTGAGAGGTATGTTGTATATTTACTAGGTAGAATGCATTCAGATGCACATTAAGGCTGGGTATGATAGGTATTAGTAATCATAACATTGAACATGGACAAAAGTTTTTGACTGCAGAATAGTCAAGTTAATAAAAAGAAGTATAACAGGTTGTTGAATTTAGTGGCAAAATATTAGCAATACTTGTTGAAAAGGAAGTCAGTCTATATCACTGGATGGATCTACCTGAAAACATCGACAAGCAAAAACACAGACAATAAGATCACCGACACCACAAAACCGACAGTTCAAAAACACGAAAGTTCACATGTCCGACAAACCACAATCCCGGCAGCCAACAAAACAAAACAAATTCCTTTTCCGAAAAACACATACACAACACAAGCACACCAAAAATCTTACAAACCTACACTAAACCTTACATACACAACTATCTATGCACTAACCTTAACTCAAACCCTAATCCTAAGGTCCGTCACTATCGCACACTTACCTTACCCACACCCTAACCCTAAAGTCCGTCACTATCGCACACTTACCTTACCCGCACCCTAACCCTAAAGTCTGTCACTATCGCAAACTTATCTTACCTGCACCCTAACCCTAAAGTCCATCACTGTCGCACACTTACCTTACCCACACCCTAACCCTAAAGTCCGTCACTAATGCACACTTACCTTACCCACACCCTAACCCTAATGTCCGTCACTATCGCATACTTACACAATCGCATTCATTTCGCATGTCGGTGTTTTCATTGTCGGGATTTTGAACTGTCAGTTATTTCCGTTGTCGGTCATCCGGTGTCGGTGTTCTCATTGTCGGTGTTTTAAGCTTTCGATGTTTTCAGGTAGATCCCACTGGATACAATGTGCAGCCTACAAGTTCATCTAAAGGGTGAAGATACATACCACATATAGGACATTTATGGGAAGTTCCTAGGCTTGCCAGTCAGGGCTTAGCCCAAATTCTCACTTGCTCCCAGCACTGTCTGCTTTAAACATATTTGCTCATGGTCACACAGGAGGCAAATGAAGGCTGAGGGAATCAAGCCCTGTACCACAAGAACTAAAGCTCACAGCCTTAACCCCCTGCATCAACTGCCAGAAGGATTAAAACCTTGCACCCTCCCACCTCCCAAATAGCATATTAGTCTTCTGTGCTACCACTACTGGTGTCAAAATACACATTTAACTTCATACAATTCACCCTCCTTTCTTCAGCGAATATGATGTCATCTATTTTTTATTTCCTAGCCAAAGCTGCTAAAGTACCTGGAATCATCCTTTATACATTGTGTCAAGAATTTTCCTTATTGATAGCATTGACTTCTATTGACTTCACTTGGGTTACTGAACATACTGACTAACACAGCCTTTGAATAAAATATTCTTTTACTTTTACAAAACAGATGCTTCCCATTTAAAACTAGACATATTAAAAATAACTCTACCCATGTTTAAACCAGAATGGTGAAGATGCCTTAGAGATAAAAAAAGAATGCATGGAAAACCTTCAAAGGACTACAGTCGCATTCTAGATGGACATTTTGTAATGCTAATGAAATGAAATGAAACTAAGAGAATTATTCATCAAGCAGTAGTCAATTACCTTAAAGAGCATCAGCATAAACTGTTAAATAACATTATAGGATTCAGCAAGAAAATAAAACCTTTCAGGAAAGACTAATGTGGGAGTCAAAAAGATTTGTCTAGCTGTATCAGCTGGCCAATGTAAGTTGGTCAGTTAGCACAACAGACAGAATCTCTGATTCAGGATCAGAGTAAAGCCACACAGAAAAAAATACCAAATTAGCAGCTCTTTACCATTCTTCTGACATACCTTACCTTCTCACATTGCAGCAGCACTGGCTCCACTCAAGAAGTACACACACGCACACAGGCACACACACGCAGACACACACACACACACACACACACACACACACACACACACACACACACACACGCACACGCACACGCACACGCACACACACACACACACACACACACACACACACACACACACACACACACACACACACACACACACACACACACACACACACACACACACACACACACACACACACACACACACACACACACACACACACACACACACACACACACCAATGGACAAGCCCCATATCACACATTAATACACAGACAGACACAAACACAAACACACACACACACACACACACACACACACACACACACACACACACACACACACACCAATGGACAAGCCCCATATCACACATTAATACACAGACAGACACACACACACACACACACACACACACACACACACACACACACACACACACACACACACACACACACACACACACCAATGGACAAACCCGATATCACACATTAATACACAGACAGACACAAACACACACACACACACACACACACACACACACACACACACACACACACACCAATGGACAAGCCCCATATCACACATTAATACACAGACAGACACAAACACAAACACAAACACACACACACGCACACACACACACACACACACACACACACACACACACACACACACACACACACACACACACCAATGGACAAGCCCCATATCACACATTAATACACAGACAGACACAAACACACACACACACACACACACACACACACACACACACACACACACACACACACACACACACACACACAAGTCTCCACTCCACCACTCCATTGCAATGGGGAAACCTTCTCTCTTAAGGCTTCTGCATCACTGTAAGCCTTTCTGAATCCTGCCCTAAGTCTCCACTCCCTAAAAAGAACAGCATGAAAACAAACTGGTTTCTGATTCTCTCTCAGTTTTTGAGTTACTTGCTAATTATTGCAGTCTCTCAGTTCCATCATATGATTCAGTCAATATTAAGAGTTATTTTCTTCTTGAACCTTACTGAAATGTCTGTATGACTTTGTGTTTATTCAGAAAGGAAACCCTTCAAGACATGAACGTGTGCTTGTAAAATTACTTTCTTCTGATTATACGGGCTATGATAGCTTCTCACCTAAATTTATAAACATATGAGATACTTTATGGTCATAATACTGTTGCACATTGTTAACTCTTCCTTGTAGAATGGGATTCTTTTTTTCCTTTGAAATAAATTTGCAGTTATTCCCATTCAAAATCAAGGGGGTCTGCTATTACTGTTTTCATACCACCCTATCTCTCTTTTATCCCCACATATTAAGATTCTTAAAAGGGTTTTTTTGCCAACTGACCACACATTTCATCAACTTCAATTACTTTAATGTAAAACAGCATGGTATCAAAAAAGGTCATATACATTAATCAATACATTCTGCTTTATAAACAAGATACTCAGAGCTTGGATATATAAAACTAACTGGTAAAGTCTTTTTAGATTTATCAAAAACTTTTGATTCAGTACAGCATCCTCTTCTTTGCAAATGGCTTGTACGCTATAAGCTCTCACCCAATTTTGTTGAATGTAGACACAGTTATCTTAGTGATCATTCATTCAGAGTCATAGTTGGGAACTCTTTGTTCCAGAATGTTAACCATAGAATTCCATTGAGTTCTGTTCTTGGTACTCTTTTATTCATGATTTTCACTAATTTCTGCTGGTTCACATTTTCTAATATTCCTGCATTTTTTATGAATTCTAACTCTTCTACATCATACATAATGCAATATTACAGCTTTTTACTCTTGGTTTAATTCACTAGATTTATTATTAAATGCAAATAAAACTAAAGTCATGCTGTTTGACACATCTAAACATTTTTTCAAGTCATCAAAAGGCTGGTGTGTCCTCTGTCCACTAAGAGTTATTTTCAATCTTTTCATAGGTTCATAGGTAGGTACTAGACTATCGGCCCTAGGGCCCATACAAGCCTAGCCAAAAAATGTACCCTGGCTTTCGCCACCCAAGAAAATTATTTTCCTGTGCCCCTGTCGAGCAGAGCCACAGAAGTGATCCCCGGGGTGAATTTCCCATTTCCCATCCAATCATCAAGATTTTTCTTGAAGAGTGCTAATGAGGAGCTCTGTTTGACATAGATAGGTAGTCTGTTCCAGAGTATGGGAAGTCTCTGGGACAGGAATCTATCCCTCCAGCATGTTCTGTTTATTGTGGTGACAAGGTTAAGGTCCCTAGAGCGTGTAGCTCGGAGAGATTGGGATTTCTTTAAGTGGAGCATGTCCAACAGCTCTGGGTTTGACATAGCTTTGTATGTCAGGCAGAGATCACCCCTGAGTAGGCGATATGCGATGGAGTAAAGCTGTAGTTTTTTGAGACGGTCTGCATAGGGCATCTGTTTGAGGCCAGTAATCCTCTTTGTGAAGTATTTCTGTGGTCTTTCCAGTTGTTGTAGATGTCTTGTGAGGTACATACCAAAAGGGGCATTGTACTCTATAATAGGTCTAATGAGTGATGAGTAGAGGGGAACAATGACCTCTTTTTTTCTGGATGAGAATCCTTTTGTGATGAGATGAGCCATGTAGAAGGATTTCCTGACCACTGTGGTGATGTGATTATCAAAGGAGAGACTACTGTCCACCTGTGTCCCAAGGCCTCTTATCACATTTTCATCATTAAGTAGACTACCAGCTATGTGGTAGTTCATGGGTACAGAGTTTTTACCAAAGGTGATGACAATACACTTTTTGGCATTGAGCTTCAGGCCATGGCTTTGACACCAGGTATCTGTCTCAGTGAGGCCCTTTTGTAGTTTGTCCACATCGTTAGGAGTTTTGATTATGGCTCCTAGTTTGCAGTCATCTGCAAACTTTGTTAGCCAAAGACCTTCTGTGTTGGCCTGAACTTCAGAGAAGTAGATACCAAACAGGAGAGGACCCAGGACTGAACCCTGTGGTACTCCACTTGTCACCGGTCTGATGTCGGATTTGGAATCCGCTTTCACAGTGTGGGTTCTTTCCAGGAGCCAGTTGGCAACCCATCTTGTGACATAGGGATTTATACCTAATTTAGTGAGCTTATCTATAATTCCAGAGTGGGGGATGGTGTCGAAAGCCTTGGCGAGATCTAGATAAGCTGTGTGAACCATTTTACCCTCATCTATGGCTTTGGTGACTGCTTCAAAGAAGTCAATCAGGTTTAGGAGACATGCTCTGCCTTTTCAGCAGTTCACATGCCTAGGGTTTAATTTTTTAAACATTATTTAGTAAATCATCACATTTTATATACATTAATAGAAAAGAAACAGTAATAACAATTTCCATTGTCATTGTCTCTTTTTAACAATTTTCGTTCACTGCAACCTTACATAAATTGTAAGAATACTGGATATCAAATGAGGGCAGCCGCAGTAGTGCAACAGTTAGTGTTGCCACCTCACAGCAAGAGGTTCTCCGGTTCAATCCTCGGCTGGGGTGACTTCTGTGTGGAGTCTGCATGTCCTCCCTGTGGTCGCATGGATTTCTCCGGGTGCTCTGGTTTCCTCCCACATCCCAAAGACATGCTGCAGGTGGATTGGACACTCTAAATTGGCCCTAGGCATGAGTGCATGCATGTGTGTGCGCCTTCTGTGGAAGGTTGGGTGCCGGGCTGGCAACTCGACACTGTAAAACTCCACTGCCAATCATGAGCGGACAGGTGATCCGCTGTGGCGACCCCTAACCAGGAAAAGTCGAAAGAAGGAGAAGACTGGATATCAAATGAGTGTAACTAATGAAATGAGTTTTTGAGCTGGAATACTAGATCTGAAATGCCTGGACAGTCTAAGGCCTTGTTAAGTTTAATTCTGTTGGCTGGCTGCCAAAAAAACAATTACTAGAAAATAAAAACCTAAACCAACTATACTTGAAGTAGTGTATATTGCAAAAGAGATAAAGTAACCAGAAGTGGAAAATTTAGAAAAAGGTAGGAGTAAATTACATTGAAAAAACATAGAAATTATGTGAAAAATATCTGAGAGAAATGTTGTGGAAGAGGAATGATGTTGAAGAGAAGACAAAAATTGAACTATATGTGTAATGTTGCTTTGCTTATATGATATATAACAATATATGCTGTTGCTTTTCTATCTGGGACACAAATAAAGAGTCTTTGTGGATTCTGTTGTTCTGTTCAAGCAGCTTTACTTCATGCAAACACATTACTACTGTTGACTATTGACTGTAACTTTAGTAACTTATATACAATTAGTAACTATGATCATGCATGCTCACTCCCTGGCTACTTCTTCAAAATGGCACTAGGGGTTTGCATGTGTGCAGGTTATATACATGCACGTACAGTCTTGCATGCTTCTTAAAGATAAAGCACACACTTTATACTATGATCTACATATGTAATGTTTGTAAAGATGAAGTTGTTAATATGGTTTGATTATTTTTAAGTAAATGTAAGTTTGCCTGTGTCACAAGTGCTAATTCAATAAAGGTGTTTAAAAAAAACATTACATAAATTGCTCATTTCCTGCCTTCCCTTAAGCTTCGCTCCTCCTCTTAAACAGTATTCTGTGCTTATTGTTCCTCAAAATTCCATTTATTTATATATATAAAGCTTGTTCTTTTTTTTTTTTTAGGATTCCACCAGCAGTTCTTTTATCTCGTTTAATGTTCAGAATTTCCATTAATTTTTTTTTCACATTTTCCAGTGATTGCTTTTTTGGCATCCAATAACATTACATTTTGGAATACCTTACCATGTCTACTGAATTCAGATTCCTTATCCTGTACTCAGAAAAATTATTTGCTTAGTTACTACCATTTGGTCCCCCAACTTTTCTGACACAGCACTCTATAGGGAATTTTCAGTATCTACCAGCACAATGTCTGGTTTAACCATGGACATGTAAGCACCATGGGTCGTTTGCTTCGCTCATCCTTTCAGCATTAAGGCTATTACAAAGTAAAGTAAACAGCATGTTGCTATGCATTTTTGCACCTTCTACTGTAAATAGCTTAGTCATTACTCTTGCCCAGTGTATGTTTTGTCATTCATCCTGTAAGAAACTGAGAACTAATACCTCATTATTTTAACTGCCATGAGACATGTCTGTCAATGGTAATCCTAAAGAGGGCTTGGCTGCCATTAACCCTCTGGAGAAATTAGATGGTACATTTGACATTTTAATGTCAGAAATACAAAACATCAACACTACTTTACTGGATTATATCAGCATAGCAGACACTAGAATAAAAGAAACCAAAGCAGTTGTTACCACCCACTATGATCAACCCAAGCTGCAAGAGCGGGACATGCAAGACTTGTAGCAAAGACTTCAAGAATTGGAGGAAAAAAAGTTGAGTTGCTTGATTGTACTGAATTTGAAGACAGAAACTGCAGGAAAAATGAGATTTGTGGCGCTTCCTGAAAAAGATGAAGGGGGACAGTATGGATTTAGCTTTTAATAGAAGGGAAGGCAGGAACTGAGCAACCTATGTAGTGTGGACTAAATGAGCATTGTTATAAAGAAAGAAAACATATATTTTATGTATAATGTAAGCAAATGAAAAAAATGTTAATATGGTTCATTTTCTTTTCGATTAATATATGTGTGCCTGTGTCTTAAGTGATAATTTAATAAAGGTGTAAAAAAAACTCTTTTGGTAGAGCGAATAGGAATTGAAGAGCCGGAATTTGTCTTTGAATGAGTCCACAGGGTTCCCCTTTCCTAAAGATTAAAGGCTTGTTACTTTACTCCAGATGCATTCTTGTTAGGTTTCTCAGTTTTGTAGTTAAAGTGAAAGTCATAGAAAAAGCTTGGGTCCCTGGGAAAAAATTATGGTGGGAGACAAAAAGGATTTTCATTGAACAGGACTACTCTGGCAAAACTCAGCAAAGAAAGGCATTCAAGTTCAATTATCCAGCATTGTTTAAAGTGTGTCTTCCATGGGGAATAGTTACTTTCATATCTCTAGAGGATACTTTCAGAAGCTGCAACAAATCTCTGGAAATAGATCTCTCACTGGAGGGGCAGATTTTAACACTCACTCGTCATTAAAATGGGGTAAAGAGGCACCCTCCCATACATCTGCAGAGCTATTTCCTGTTTACAAGAAAAAGATACTTCCCAAAAAAGGCTGTTGTGGCAGCAGTAGTAATGTTCCATACTCTGAAACCTGCCTAACAGCTTCTGTCTGAAATAAGTGGGGATTCATTCATCAACAAAGTATTTTCATTTATATTTTATGAGCAATCAGGAGGTCAGCAATAACAAGTGGAATATGGATGTTTATTAAAATGCATTGCCAACTGCACATGTGAAAGATTTAATAGTGCTGGAGAGGGCTGTTTAGGTCAGACAATATGGTTTTACTAGCTGCATACAGGTCTGAAGTAAAGACTACTACTTCAATGAGTGGCTATTAGTTGCTCTCTTGTCAAAACTTTAAAGTAATGCAAGTGTTACTTCTAATTCTGTACATAGTTTTGCACGTGCTTTCTGTAATTAATGTTCCAGGCAATGTTCTTTGTCTTTTATGCCCCACTTTAACCAAATTATATTTTGCTCAAAGAGTTTGTCTTATTGGTGTTTAGGCAGATATTTTGTATGCTAATGTTGAAATATTTCACAGGATTGGAGCAACTAAAACCACTAGGGTCCTAACTGTAACAAATTTCATAATTTTAGTTGGCTAGAATGACTAGCATGGCTACTACTTCATGGAATATAAATGGAGTCACTACCATCCAGAAAGGAAGAAAAGTTCTATGTTTTCTAACAAGTTATCATTGCCATTTTATTTTTCTCCAGGAAATACATTTGATGCAGTAGAACAGTGTACCTTATTAAAAGGCATGTATTCCAAGGGATAGTTCTCTAATGACTTATGGGGGTCACAAAATTTGATTGTTAACACTCATTAGAAAGAATATCCCATTTCATTTAATAGATTTTAAAAGAGATGAGGAGGGTAGGAGACTGACGATAAAAGAAACCTTTGTAGGATATTAAATTTACCTTAGAAATGTGTATTTCCCCCTGTCATTTCTCCTGGGGATATGGCACATATGATTAGAGAATTGGTGTGTTTTCAAGAGGGAATTGCAGTATGGGGGGGGGGTAGATTGGAACCTGGTTCTTTCTCTGCAGGAAGTTTCTACTGGCCCACAAAAAGACTTTTTATTAGTATCCAGTAAACTGTTTGGAAAATATCTTTCGAAAATATAAGTCATTGTTTGGAATGGTGGACATACACACTATTTTGAAGTTAGCACCGGATAATTATATATATTACTCTCACATTTCAAAACTTGAGTATTAATAAGTTCTTTATCAATAAAGAACATGGATTTCTAGTGGAATCACTGTCTGTGTCTCCCATAGTTACCTCCGATCATAGGTTCATAGGTGAACCCAGGCTAATGACCACTAGGGCCTTTATAAGCTTAGCCATGCAACCAAAATGTGTACTACAAGTTATATATTTTAGATGTTTATATAGGGGATGATTGTTGGTTATGACATGACTCAGTGACAGTCTCTCTAAATCAGCAGGGGTGAATTTTTGATTTTCCATCCAATGGTCCAAGTTACACTTAAATAGGGTTAGAAAGGGACTTTTGTTTCACTATTCTAGAAAATGGGAATTCTCTGAGAAACGTATCTGTCTCCAATGTATCCTATTTATGTTGCAAGCAAAATTTAGCTCTTTAGATCTAATAGTTCTGATGCTGTTTGTTTTGCAAATGTGAAAAAGATTCATCACAGCAGTGTTCAGGAGTGCCTTGTATTCCAGGCATAGATCTTCTCTCAGTGGTCTGTAGGAGACCAGTTATAGAGAAGGGGCTTTGAAGTGATCCACAGAGGACATTGTGTTTATGCTCTGTATTTTTTTTTTGTAAGGAACATTTGTGGATTTTCCAGTTGCTGCATGTGTCTAATCAGGTACATACCAAAGGGATCATTAGCCAACTTCCCAAAAGATAGTATAAGGCATTTCTTGGCATTGAGTTTTAAGCTGTGTCTTTGGTACCAGCCATTTGTCTGTGTTAGACATTCCTGTAAGATGTTAGTATCTTGAGGAGATTCTATGACTGGTCCCAGTTTGCAATAATTGGTAAACTTGGTCAGCCAGTGGCCTTTGACATTGTCCTTGACTTTTCAGAAGCGGCACAGTACATAAACTTAAGGTACACCACTGGTGACCGGGCTCTTTATGGAGGTGGTCTCGCCAATCCTAACTTTCTGGGTCCTATTTGTGAGGCAGGTGGCTGTCCATCAGATTACATAGGGATTTGTGCCTAATTCTCTAACTTTGTTAACCATGCCCAATTGTGATATTGTACCAAATGCTTTAGTCAGGTCAGTGAAGGCAGTATGGACTGTTTTACCTCATCCATTGCCTTGTTGACCTTCTCAAAGACATCCACCAGGTTCAGAAGGCATGGCCTTTTTTAACAAAGCCAAATTGGGATGGATCCATTGTCTGAAAGTCTTCTTTGTCTTTGTTAATCATTTCCATGTTGATTCTTTCCATGGCTTTGCATATACAACTTGTCAGACTAATGAGTCTGTAGTTTCCAGGATCTGTTTATGATCTGCCCTTATGAAGAGGGAAGACTGTTGCAGTCCTCCATTCTTATGGCAGGAATCCTGTTTTGAGACTATAAATAGTAACTCCACTGGCTCTGATAAGTCATGTTTTAGACTATTCAGGAGGCATCCTAAGGGGTTATCAGGGCCCACTGAGGCTGTGTTCCTGGCCTTAGCAAGCACGGCCCCAAGACATGCTGTCTATTTATAGTTGGAGGGGTTATGTTTGATGGTATTTATTTGAGGATGGCTGAGGGTGAGTGGGGGTGTGTGTAAAACTGGAAGTGAATTTGTCAGTCAGCAGATTTGCTATATCACCATTAACCACCAGTTCAGCACACTGTTGTGTGCTGCCTTTGAGGTTTTGACATAGCTGAATGAGGCCTTATGGTTGACAATACTGTATTGTAATTGTCATAGGCTGGTTGTCATGTCAATCTTATTTAAAAAAAAATTTAACTCTCTTGTTTTGCACAGCTGATTTGTCTGATGAAGTCTACCAAACTGGCAGGGTAGACGAAAAGCGCTTCACTTTTCGTTTGGAATAAAGCTTTGTGGATTATTCATTTGTGCACCGGAGCCGTTATTTTACTTATTTTACATGTATTTCATACTGTATCTGTTACTTTAAGGATTAAGTGGTTATCAGTGAACATGAGGCAATTGCTACATTGTCTTAAGATACCCATATTCACCAAGCTGGCTGCAGAGAAGTCAGGAAATTGCAAATTCATGTTGTCTGGTCCTCTAATTGGTGAGCTACAAGGGTATGACATATGGGGGTTAACAGAGAGTTATTACTGGTGCTTTTTTGGGGGGGGGTTGGAGGAGGAGTAGACCATAAAATACTAAATTCTACTTAATTTAATGATATTGCCTCTCAATGTGCAAACTAGCTGTTCTAAGCTTTCCATTGGGCAAGGTATTTGGTCTATACTTACTGCTGTATAGGATACCACTTTATGGACGGTTAAATAGGGACAGTTTGCTTCTAGTTTTTTGAGTCTGTATAGGACACTGGCAAAATGACCAGCTCCTCACAAAGGCACCACATTTATACTAGCACTGAAATACAGAAAAATGAATACTTAGCCTTCTGGCCAATAAAACAACTGCATTTTAGAGTCCTTCTGTGTTTTTCCCAGCTCAGACAGACCAAGCAAACACAGACTGCCATTAGATTAATAATCCTAGTTCTCCTAATGTAAAAGCACAGTAATACAGTGTCCCAAGTGCAATGCTGCCACTGACAAACTTAAACAACTAGACAGACAGCCTGTTTAGAAGGTGATTTCAAGGGAAACAGCCTAACAGCAAAAACAGTGTGAAATGCACTTTGTATAAGTACAATAGCAGTTAAATGCACAAAAAAATCAAGGAAACAGGAATGATTTGTATAAATAACTTAAAGAAGTGCAATTTATTGATCAAAAGTACTTAGCTTTGCCTGGATGGCACTGGATGCAAGTAAAACTCTTCAGGAACACAGGCTAGGGCATCAAGCTTTGGTGAGCTCTGTGGAAATGAGCACAAAGCTGTGCAAATGTGCCAAATTTATAGCAGGACTTAAATGCAGAAAACTGACTACTGAGCCCTCTGGCCAATAACTGAATACACTTAGAGCCCTTTGTGTATTTCTAGACTAGGATAAACTAGACAAACACCTACTGCCACTAGATGAATAATCCCAGTCTTCCCAATGTGAAAACTCAGTAAAAGAGTATCCCAGGTGGAATGCTACCACAAGCAAACTTAAGGAAAGGGACAAGGCGAGGCAATACATTAATTCAAGATATGTACTTTAAACAGCTTATACAAGTCTGATTATTCAGTCAAAATACTTAGCTTTGGATGGATGTCACTAGATGCAAGACAAACATTTTTGAAGCACAGGAGAGGATGCCAGCCATTGCTTTGCTCTGTGAAAATGTGTCAAGGGCTGCTGACTTGTGTCGCATTTATACAGACACTAAAAATAAGCCCTCTGGCTAATAAAACAACTATACTCATGACTCTACAGTGTGTTTCCCAACTTGGATAGACCAGGCTACCACTTACTGCCACTAGATGGAAAATCCTCAGTCCTCGTGATGAAAAAACACATAAAAGAGCTTGCTGGAGTGTAGAAATACACTATTTATCCATCATCTAGCTAGATAATGAATTCAGAGTAAGTAAATCATCAGAATGGATAATGAGAGGCAAAATGCACTTTTTTTCCCAAAATAAGCACAAGGAAAGGCAAATAAATATTTCAAGATATCAACAGCAGTGTAGAAAGCCCAACTTACAGTAAGGGCAGGCAGGTAAAAATCACCAAGTTTAAAAAAGCAGAGCAAGGAATGGGAAGGTGCATGAGAAAAATCAGCAGCAGAGAGTCAGGCAGTACTTGTAGTTTTTGCAGCCTTGAGTCTTATCAGAAAAAACAAAGCTACATGTATACTTTGTGTATTTAAGAATCATTCAAGAAACAAACTAACCAATGGAAAAAAAAAAAAAGTGAAATATGAAGCCTAGGTAATTAAAGTGTCTGTCTGTCACACTAAACAAAAACACCAGGTCAAACAAATTTCTCAAAACAGAAAACATAAAGGATCAGGTGATATAGAAATCATATCTATCAGTTTAAGAGCTATGCATCAGACACAAGAAGAGATTAAATTACTTTCCTTGCTTCCTTGTTTCATTTCACCAGCAGGAAGTCAAACAGTGTTTGTAGTTTTTGGAGGCCTTGAGTCTTATCAGAGAAGACCTCTGCATTGATGACGCTTATCCTGAGATTGAAGGTAGAGCCATTCACGAGATACTGGAAATTAAATCTTTCTCTTTGTAAGGGGTACCTAACTAACGGAAGATTATTAGAAGTCAAGAGAATTATGAATAGGTTTGATGTTGGGATAGCCTGTAATTCTGGGAATCTTTTAAATGGGGATAGCTAGTTTTCTTAGGGTCTATGCTGATGAAATTAAGAGAATGGCTAGGGAGAAACCATACCTTATGCAAACTTATTTGTGACTGGCTCAATATAAGTTATGAGAGGACTCACTGAAAGTGACAGCAAAGTAAAATAAATAAATGAGCATCTTCAATACTGGGTGGAATATTTGTTCAGAGCTTTTAAACTGAAAGTATCTGACTCATCCTCCATTGGCAATAAAATATTAGCACTTCAGCTTCGCAGACAAAAACTGAGAGGCAAGAATCCCAAGTGTCTGTTCAGTTTCTATAAATATTTACCCATCGCCTAGGGACATTTTGGCTGTTTCTGCCAAATATTTTACAATGTTGTATTCAGACGATATAGATTTGTCCTGAACTCCTGAGGAGATATCAATATACCTGAATGCCCTAATGCTACCCACCCCAAACTCAGATAATGCTAACACTTTGGTATGTCTAATCATCCTGCAAGAGGGTTAAAATTCATTATGAATCAACTATACCCAAGAGTGTGCTGAACTAATAGTAAATGGAACTCCGTATACTGAACCTTAGGGTGAAGCAAAGTGCTGGCTGATAAATTTATCTCCTATTTCATTCCCATTTCCCCCCAGCTATCACTAAAGAACAGGTCCTCAATGCACTCTCCAAATCTAAAAACACTACATCAATGGGTCCTGATAATTTTTCAGGATGCCTCATAAATAGCTTGAAACACAACTTGTCAAGCCCACTAGAATCTCTATTCAACCTCCAGATAAGTTTCATTCCGAGGGAATGGAGGACTGCACATGTCATTCCTCTACACAAAGGGGGACCATCAACAGACCTAGGGAACTACAGACCTATAAGTTTGACTAGTCTAATATGCAAGGCCATGAAAAGAATTATCATAGACTGATAAACAAAGATATAGGTCCAGTGTTTGAAGATTTCCTAGCCCAGTTTAGTTTTGTCAAAGGAGGTTATCCCTACTAAACCTGGTGGACTTCTTCAAGAGGGCCATGAATGAGTCTGAGGTTCATACTGTTCAACGCTAGAAGTCTAAATCTCAAAATGCACTCACTTGAAGCACTCCTTAAAATGGAGAACATCGCCATTTGTGCTGTAACAGAGACCTGGTTCAAGGCAGCAGAAAGCACCCCTGCACTACCAGGCTATAACTCATTCCACACCTTTCGGCCCCAGAACTTGGACCTCAGCTCCAAAGGTGGTGGTGGTGGTGTTTCCATATTCATAAAGGATGCGCATACCTCCAGACTGGTAGCCCAACATAACACATCAGAGATACTTCAGGTGCAGCTAACATTGGGTAAGACAGCGATTCAGGTCATAGCCTGTTATAGATCCCCAACCATGTCCCAAGACACTCACTCCACATTCCTAAGCACCCTGGAGAATATTAGGGTTTAACCTAACACACTTATACTAGGCGACTTCAACTACCCCTCCATTAACTGGGAAAACTACTCATGTACCAATACACTTGCCAAACGTTCCCTGGAATTCATTAATTCCAATGCCCTGGACCAACTCATTTTTACCCCCACTAGAGGTAGCAACATCCTTGACCTGGTCATTACTAACATGGGCAACCATTGCTCTACACCAATAGTCAACTCCTCCCTGGTTAGATCCGACCACAAACTAATCACCTTGGAAATCCACGTCCCTCCCACCCACCCACCCCCTGCAAAGGTAACCACCATGAAAAACTTCTCCAAAGCTAACTTTGAGCACCTAAGAACAGAAGTGGCTAACTTCATGGCACACATGCAAATGAAGAATAATTGCATGACTGCCGAATCATACACCAATGCACTGTACGAACACGCACACAAATGCATGGATCTCCCCATACTCAATAGAACCAAGATGCTCTCCTCCAAAGAAAGGAAGCCAATCTGGTGGTCCCCTGCCATAAGCAAACTCTACAACAGAAGGAGGAAACTGATGTGGAATAAGGTGAAATCCCAAGACTGGAAAAACTCCCTTATCAGCCTCAACAAAAAGTTGAGATCCCTCATCAAATCCTCTAAAGCTAGCTATGAAAACAGAATTGCAGCAGATAGTAAAGACAACCACAAGGCCTTCTATAGTTATGTAAAGAACCTCCACGGCAATACCCAGATTTGCTTTGAGCTACTGCACAATGGTACCTCCTATAACGAGCCAACAGATATTGCCAATATACTGGCCAACAGATTCAGTGCCAACTTTACCCCTCCCCCCACAAAGGACCAATCACAATACCAGTAGATTGCCAGGCACCCAGTATTACTGCGGCACAGGTTAAAACAGCACTTCCAAGACCAAGAATACAGCTTCTATGGGACCTGACAATATCCCTGGCTGTGTTCTGCATGAACTACAGATTGAACTGGCATCTCACCTGTGTGCCCTGTGCAATCACAGCCTCACCTCAAGCTTTGTCCCTACTGAATGACACACTGTTATAGTCATCCCTCTCCACAAGAAAGGAGAGACTACAGACCCTGGGAACTAGTGCCCCATTAGCCTGACAAGTCTGATATACAAAGCTGTGGAACGCATCATCATGGACCTAATAAACAAGGATATAGGGAATCTCCAAACTCTGGATCCCACACAGTTTGGTTTTGTGAAGTGTAGATCATGCCTGCTCAACTTGGTCGACTTCTCTGAGTCAGTCAACAGAGATGTGGATAAAGGCAAGGTGGTTCATTCAGCCTACCCTGATCTGTCCAAGGCCTTTGATACCATGACCACTCAGGAATCATAGAAAAACTCACTAAGCTAGGCATCAACCCCTATATCACTAGGTAGGTTGCAAACTGGCTCACAGATAGAACCCACAGTGTGAAAGTAGCTGACTCCAAGTCAGACTGCTGACCAGTCATGGGGAATTGGTTCTGGGTCCTCGCCTGTTTGATATCTACTTCTCAGATGTCCAGTCCAACACAAAGGGACTCTGGCTGACAAAGTTCGCAGACAATTGCAAGTTGGGAGCCATTGCTAACTCCCCAAGTGATGTTGACATCCTACAGAAAGGCCTCACTGAGACCAATGACTGGTGTCAGAACCATGGCCTTAAGCTCAATGCCAAAAAATGTGTCATCATCCCCTTTGGGAAAAACCCAGTTCCCATGAACTAATACATCATTGGTAGTCCACTGAACACAAAAGGCATTATAAGAGATCTGGGAACACAGGTTGACAGCAACCTCTCTTTTGACCACTACACTGCCACTGTGGTCAGAAAGTCCTTCTATGTGGCAGATCGCATTACTAAGGGTTTTGCATCTAGGAAAAAAGAGGTCATTGTCTCCCACTACTCTTCCCTCATTAGGCCAGTCATCGAGTACAATGCCCCATTTGGCATATACCTAACTAGACACCTGCAACAACTGGAGAGGCCACAAAAGTACCTCACAAAGAGAATCCTAGGCCTTAAACACTTGTCCTATATGGACAGACTCAAAAAACTAGCTATTCTCTGTCTCATATCACCTACTTAGAGGCGACCTCTGCTTGACTTACAAAGCCATGTCTGACCCAGCTCTGTTAGAAATGCTACATCTAAAGAAATCCCAATCCCTCCACACCACATGGTCCAGAGACCTCAACCTCATTACCACAATCAACAGAACGTGCTGGAGAGACAGGTTCATAACCCAGAGACTGCCCATGCTATGGAACAGACTTCCCATACATGTCAAGCAGAGCACCTCACTGGCCCTCTTCAAGAGAAATGTTGATGTGTGGATGGGAAATAAAAAATTCACCCCAGGGATCACTCCAGTGACTTTACTCAACAGAGGCACTGGAAACTAAGGTCAGGTGGCACGATGCCAGGGTAATCCTATGCGCTTGGCTTGTAAAGGCTCCAGGGCCATTAGCTTAGTACACACCTATGAACCTATGAATGAGGGCAAAATGGTGCATACTGCCTACTTCAACCTGACAAAGGCATTTGACACAATGTCTTACTGAGGTATTAAAGACAAACTCACAGATTTAGGCATAAATCCATATATCATCTGATGGATAATCAAATGGCTCAAGGATAGTTCACATGTTAGGGTGGAAGACTCCACCTCCACCAAGATGCCTGTTACTAGTGGTATCCCACAGAGCTCAGTACTGGGATCGCTCCTGTTTGGAATATACTTATCTGAAGTCAAGACAAACATAGAGGACCTGCTAAAAAAAAATTGCTGCAGACTACAAACTGGGTACAATCACTGAATCCCCCAAAGATGTAGATATCCTCCAGGAGGGTCTGACATAGACAAATTAATGGTGCCAGAGCCATGACCTAAAACTCAATGCAAAAAAAGGCATAATTATATCCTTTGGGAAGATGACCACAGCTGCAAATGACAACAAGATAACACTCTCCTAAGAGGAGAACCAGTGATACAGGACTTGGGAAATCAGGTTAATAGTAACCAGAACTTTGATCACCATATGCCCATGGTGGTGAGAAAATCCTTTTATGTAGTGCAACTTTTAAGTAAGGGCATGGCATCCAGATCTAAGGATATCATAGTGCCACTATACTCAGCACTCTTTAGACCAATACTCAAGTACAATGTAGCCTTCGACATGTACCTGACCAGGCATTTGCAAGAGTTGAAGCAGCCACTTAGGTTCCTCACTAAAATAATATAGGGTGTAAATAACATATCCTATGAGGACAGCCTCAAAGACCTGTCCATGTACTTTGTCTCCTACAGACTACTGATGGGCAAGCTATGATAGTCTACAAGGCATTCAGTAAAAAAGCCCTGATGGATCTACTACACATTTGCAAAACAAACAGCACTAGAATTACCTAATCAAAGAATATTAACTTCATCTGTGACATAAATAAAACACACCTTAATTGAATTATCACTGGTGACACAGGCAAACTTAGATTTATATAAAAGTAATCAAACCATATTAACAAGTTCACAGTTACAAACATTATACATCACAGATATTGTTCTAAACAGTATAATGAATCCAACATTATATAAAATGTTCAATTCTGCCTTCTCTTAAACCTCAATCCTCCTCTAAAGCATGTTCTGTACTTATTGTTCCCACAATTTCCATTTTTAATGTAATTTGCTTCTACCAGTTTTTGAAGATCCAGCTTCCCTTTCTTTTAATCTCTGTAACAATCTTCACTACTTCAAGTATGGTTGGCTTAGACTTTGATATCCATTTTCTAGTAATTATTAGACTTTGATATCCATTTTCTAGTAATTGCTTTTTTGCCAGCCAACACAATTAAACTTAACAAGGTCTTACTATGTCTAGTCAATTCAGATCCTGTATCCCAGTTCAAGAAATCATTTGCTTGCCCAATATTTCCTGAGAGAGTACTCTGTAGTGAATTTTTAAAGTCAAATTAATTAAATTAAATTAAAAATTATTACACTTGAAAAACATAGGTTCCCAAGTACCTTTTTCTTTACCATTACACTTCCAACATTTTCCAACTAACTCAGGAAAAGTTATTTGAAGTCTGCTTGGGGTATAAAAGTACTTTGCAACACTTCCAGGTAAAAATCCTAAATCCTCTAGACTTTGTTGTATATTTAGGAGCCATACATATGCCCTCCCATTGTGTCTTTTTGAATTGCTTATCTAATCTCTCTTCCCAATCTTTTCTAAACACCTCTGATTGATTCCTACAGTTATTGTGCAATATTTTATATACCTTACTAATTATCCCTTTTTAACAGCATCTTCTAGATTCAACTACAACTCTTTTTTCATATAGAATTCCCTATCCCTTTCTCTTTGCCTATACTCTGATATCACTGATAGGGAAGGCAATCTCTAACCTGCAGTCCAAATGTCTTCTTGGCCTCTTCCTATTCTATTACCTTTCCCTGTCTAATTATTTATTCCCAATAACTTGGTTCCTTTGTGAGCTTCCTCCAGTAACTTCCAGCCCCCACCTGCATACACTGTATATCCCTAATTGCAGTCACCCCTATTGGCAGAATCTTTCTCCACTCTTGTTTTGGCTTACTTTGTTGCATACTTTCTGCTACTTCATAAATATAATATTTTGTATGATTATTATTCTCCTTAAGCATCTGCATCCAAGCTCCCAATCTTTCCTTTTTCTTGAATTTCTCCCATACCTCACCATTAATCCCTTTCCACTTTGAGCTGCAGCTTTCTGCTTGTGTTATGAATAAGAGCCTTAACTGTGTAGCTCTAAAATATCCATTTTAATCAGGTAATCTTAAACCTCCTTGTTCTATTGGAAGGATCAACTTATCCCACCTGAGTCTTACCATCTTCCCCTACCACATAAAATATTTCAACTCTTTATTAATAGCTACCCACAACTTCTCCTCTGGTTGGCAAAATATGTCTGACCTGTGAATAAAATGAAAGGGGACTAAAAACATTTTAAATGCATGTCCCTTGCTATCCGTATCCATAGGCAAGAACATTCAGTTTCCCAGTTTTTGTATCATCTTTTGTTTAATTACTTACCTTCATATCCTTGACTGCCTTAACAGCATCCTTTTTAACTCATACTCCTAAATACTTTATTTTATCATATCCCCATAAATATGGGTATTTCTGGACTTCCAATATGGCTGCACATTGAGTAACAGTTTAACTCTAGCTCTCCCAGTGTGAAAACAGAAACTCAACAGAGAAGGCCAGTAGACTTTGTGTTCATGGGTAAATTTCATTAACTGGCTAGTAAGTGTACTGCCTGGATGACAGGACAAAAGAAATACAGAGTACCTGGAAAAAAATAAGCTACAAAAAGTGAGGAAGAAACACTGACTGGGGAAAGTTCTGCAGCTGTTCAGCAAAAAGCAATGCAACTGTCAGACATGACTTCTAGTAGTGTACAGGAAGATATAAGACAAATGCACACAGGCCTGGTTAAAATAAATGAAACACAGATGGAGTATATTAATGCAAACAACAAAAGGCTGGAAAAAATGGAAGGAGCTTTAAACAAATATTCAGATGAGGTGATAAAACTGCAAAAATCAGAGGATGAAATGAAGAAAAGGCTGGCTGAAAATGAAACTGCTAAGGAAGAGATGTTTCAAAAAAAAATAATAGAATTAGAGGGCAGAGCACTTAGAGAAAACCTAAGATTTTCAGCTATACCATAGAAGCTGGTAGGAACAGACTTATTAATTTTATGAAAGCACAAATAAGCAACTGGACTGGTACATTATTCCACAGGAGGAGCTGTTAATTGAAAGAGCTCCAAAGCTGGCTATGAGAAAGCAACCTAGACCTTTAATAGTAAAGATGCAATCCTATCAGCAAAATGAGTTGATTCTGACAAAACTGTGGCAAAAGTACAAAATACTAAAACTGGGAGATAGCAAAGTGTTTGTAGAGAATGATTAGTCATTGTACATCAGGCAGAAGAGGAGTATATTCATTCTATTATTCAGGGAATGTCGAGACGCGGGTGTGAGATTCAAAATGCTGTATCCTGCTGTTTTCAAGGTATTCTTCCCAGGAGAGACAAACTCATTTTTTGATGAAGCATATGCTAAGGAGGAAATACAAAAGTCTGTCCAACAAAAAAATGAGCTGTGAAATAGAAGGAGATTCTTCTTATTGTTATTCTGGTAATAAAGACCACAGAGAGACTATACCTGTGAAACCTTTTCCACTGTTTCAACAGAAAATGTTGGAGAGAAGGAAGGGAGCACAAGATATGACTAGAAGAATCAAGAGTGCATTGGAAATGAAGCAGAGACAGGATTTGGGAGATGGAGATGAACAGTAATAAAACAGTAACTTAATGTGGGATTACAATGCAATAATTATATTTGTGAAATATGACAGAACAAGAAAATCTGGAAATATTGGTCTTTTTCAGAATTTGTTGGACTTGTGGGGGACTCTAAAGTATATGCCCTACTTCATATAATTAATGTTCAGAAAAATGCTTTGGGGAGGGGGAGAAAGTTAACGGTAATAAAGTAAAGTTTTCTCAGTTATTTTTAACTGTAATGGGGATTGTAAATAGGTGCTGCTGTTCTTTTTTTCGTTCTTTCTCCCTTCTCTCTTTCTACTTGTTCAGTTTTAAGAAATGCTGACACTGTAATAAAAAAATTAAAAAAAACTGGTTAAAAAGGCATGACAAAAGAAAAATTAATGTGCTTTTTCTCATTCTTGCATGGGGGAATGACAGGAATAAGGACCTTAGACTGATTTAGTAACAGGTTTTAAGAAAAGCAAGTAAATGAAAAAGGATATTTAATATTATGAGACTTTTTTCTAGCAAATGAATGTATAGTTAGCAGCAATTCTGTATCTGGCTCCCATGTCTCTATAGAAACAATCTGATAAATAAAAATTGACTGTCTGGTTCTCATGTCTCCATGGAGCCAATCTGATAATGATAAATTGGTTGTCTGATTTTCATGTCTCCATGGGACAATCTGATAAAGAGAAATTGGTTACAGTCAGGGGTGTAGCTAGGATTTTCAAATTTGTACTGACAGCTCTCAAACTGCTACCCCGCTCCCCAGCCAAGCTACGGCCATTCTCGTAATTCACGGTTCGCTCTTTTAGTGTCGATGAAGAGGCATTCGCTGTAATGCCTCTTCAGTAATATAATATAAATTCACTCAAACTCGGTTCCTTGAATTGAAAATTAACCTGAAATGTTAGTTCTTTGAAAAATGCAGCATGGTAGTTGGGGTAGAGACTTTATGCTTTTGTTTTCTGTAACTAAGGTACAGGTTTTGAGCTTGAGTAAATTACTAACAACCTGCTACCACTAACTAGGATGTTTCATTCACACACACACCCCTACCTACCTCTTAGTGCAAGAAATATGGACAAAGCCTAAAATAAACAGGGACAGATATTAAATAATGTTCTCGTGAACTTAGAAAGTTGCTAGAATAACAGGATTTGTGCTAGTATGAATTTTTCTAAAGGACATGAAGTCTGAAGCTCAAATGTCTGTCATTATTTAGCAACTTCAGCCTTCAATGATTTTCTAGAAAATCACAAAATTTATGAGGAACAGACAAAAAATATGGGGCAAAAATCTGGACATTCTGCAAAATGTGGACAGTTGAGAGGTATGCTACCTACCACACACACACACACAAAAAACACCTTTCAACCTCTTACAGCAACAAACTCATAAATAAAACTGAGGCAAAGGCACAAAAATAAGGACATTTTTTTTAAATATTGCTCTTATAAACTTAGAAAGATAATAGAATAGTAGTAGGTCTTACATCAGTACGAATTTTCTGAAAGGTATGAAATCTGAAACTGAAATGTCTGCATTATTTTCTAACTTCAGTCTTTAACAATTTGCCACTAATTTGCCAGAAAAACGCAATTTTATGAAAAACGGACCAAAAATGTGATGCAAAAATATAAAATTGCCAGACGGAGGGACACCATTTTAATATGAGCACAGTTAACTTAGAGCAGCTGACAAAATTAGAGAATCTACATGCATTTCTGAAATAAAAGTAATGTATAACTCTGATTACAGTTATTTATAAAAGTAAAGTAAACCCTCTATGTTTTCTTCCAAAATTGCTATTTTGTGGAGGGATCATTAGGGGAAGAGCAACATTTTGAGCCAAAATCAGGGACAGTTGAGGTTTGGCTATGCCTAATTCTATAAACCAATTTATTTGCATGTACCTCTCAACCTGTTAATGCAATAAATCTGGACAAGGCCAAATATATTGAGGGAACATATAAACAGTACTAAAAATTGCTCTTGTATAAACTGGGACAGTTGATAGAACAAGTCTTATTTTAGCATGCATTTTTCTGAAGGTTATAAAGTCTGAAACTAGTGTGTCATTATTTAGTGACTTAATTCCTAAATCATTTGCCAGAAAACCACAAATTGAAGAACAAACCAAAAATAAGAAGCAAAAAATCTATTCATTCTTTGAAAATCTGGACAGTTGGGAGGTATAGTTCAGCTGGGGCTGTCTAAGTTTGCCGCACTTCCCCCTCACAAAACCATGGTCGAATGGAGCCTCCCCCTGCAGCCATTCCAATGATCCATTACTTTGCTATTTCACTCCATTTACCATAAACACTAATGTGCATACTGATTTACTTCTATGATGATTTGAACTTCATTTGAAAGTTTTATTTTGCATTTTACAGCACAAACACTAAGACATCTGCTAAACAAACTTGGCATTAAAACTTTTCTGCCCTTGAAACTCACATTCATTGAAACATTAAAACCCACATTCAAAGAAAAATACATTTTACCCGTGGCAGATAAAAATTAATTCTGGGCTGCTTTTAAATCATAGGCCCCTTGCATATGAAACATACATGTGCTCTTTGATACACCTTCCTATTGCTTTGAACATTTTTCCAGTAAACAATGAAACAAAACTGCCCAATTCAGAACATTTCCATCATAAAAGTCTAGTCAAACTTTTTACAGTCCACCATTATCAGTAAATAATATGCACAATCTCTGAAGTAGTAAAAAGTCATCTAAATAATTCCACGTTAAATAAATCTAACTAATGAAGAGGTTGCTGCTAGCAATCACCTTTATATTTCATGACTTCACCGAAAAATAAAGTGTCTGATGCCCCTGAGGAATAAATTGCCTAAATTACATTAATAATAAGCTAGTAATATTGCAATAGGAAATGGATGGCAAACTGATAACAGGCTCATAGTTAGTGTCTTAACTTTCAGTACAGCAGCATTCACCCCTTATGGGAGTAGAACCAACAACATTCTGCATTAAAAGCAAGTACACAACATTTTGTGCTACTAGCAATGTGAGCCGATTTAGCATAATCAGCACTAAACTTCTCTTCCCCTGCAGCTCTCAGCTCCTTGTAAAATCTACGCAATACTCAACTACATCTGAACTTCGCAGCACAAGAAGTCTGGAAAAAGCCAACTTTATTGGGGTGGGTCAAAAGGGCAAAAAACAGGAACAGATTAAACATTGCTTGTATAATCTTGGAAAGATGCTAGAATAAAATGCTGTGTTACCATCATACATTTTACTGCCAAGGTCACTGTGCAAAATAGTCAGAACATACCACTATGCCAAATCACCTGCTTTGTGAAAGAGAGGAAGACTGAAACTTAAATGGCTATCATTTAATGAATTCAGTTCTCACCATAGCCGTCAACCTCTTAGCACAAAACACCTGGACAAACCCAGTAATGAGGGAATACAGCCCTCAAACTTATTCAGTGAATTCAGTTCTTGCCATAGCTGTCAACCTTAGCACAAAAAACCTGGACAAAGCCAATAACAGGGTATTACAGTCCCAAAAATAAGGATAAATTTCAAATAGTCATAAACTTAAAAAATTGCTATAAAAAGGTTGTTAGTATATATTTATTGCTAGAATAAAAAGTTGTTTTACTATGTCACAAACACAGGGATAAGATGCAGACTCCACAAAGAAGGCACCCCAGCCAAGAATCAAACCAGAAAACCTATAGCTGTGAGGCAACAATACTGCCACTGCACCATCAAATATGTAAGGAAGTAAACATTCAGAAACCTGAAGTCTGAAATTTAAATGCCTGTCAATTTGTTAATCAAGACAGTCTGACTTGGAACAAAAAAAAAAACAATTCTCAGCAGAGGCCCAGGAAAAAATAATGCAGACATGTCTTTGTAACATGGGAGGACACAAAAGCAAACCCACACAAACACAGGGAGAAGATACAGACCCCCCCCCCACAAAGAAGGCACCCCAGCCAAGAATCAAACCCAAGAACCTACAGCTGTGAGACATGAATGCTACGTTGCTACCACTGCACAATCAAATTTCAAGCATTGCAATATTTAAAAACCACAGATATGATACAGATATTGATCAGATCAAATATGAGGCAAAAATCTGCAATTTTTTTACAAATGGTGGTGGGTAGGGAATTCAGGTCTTTAACACCTGTATGCAAGGTACAGGGTTCAAGCCTGAGGTATTCCCTACCACACCACCATGAGTAATCACCAGTACATCCCACCTGGGGCATTTTCACACACACACACACACACACACACACACACACACACACACACACACACACACACACACACACCCTTGGTAAATATGCAAGTAATTAGGAGGGTCACTAATTCACCTTCAGTGTATATGTGGAAGGTGCCAGGAAATAAACATTCAACAAATCCCACATGGATACAGGGAGAACCTATAGACTCCACTAAGAAAGCACCCCAGCTGAGAATAAGGAAACCTAAGTGTTGTGAGATATCAGTGTTGTCTCTGACTTAGAGTATTTGTCATCTTAAATTAATATAACAATTATAATGACTGCGGAAATTTTTTTAACAGAAACCTTGTTTATACTTTTTTGCAATCATTTATAGTTCCGGCTATACTGGTATTTTGTTTATCACATGAACTGTATGCCTCTATATTTTAAGCAAAAGCTCAGGGTATATCACTAGCAGTATGTGTCAGATAAGTAGTACACAGAACAAGGTAGTATACCAAACTGGCACATTTAGAAAGTAAGCATATAAAGAAAGGACAGAACAACCCATCTCACCACATTCAAACAGCCACCTACTGCCTTTCTAACTGATGACAGTTCTAATTGGTCAGCTTATACATCATCCAAACTGCCTTACAGCAAAGAGTTACATTTCACTGCAATGATTTCTTCCTCGCTCTTTAAATTTAATGATAACTCCCAGTAAGGAAAGTGATGACATGACTGGATGCAGATGTCATTTATTCCCTCAGGCTTAAAGGACATCATAACGTGCAGACATGAGTACAAAATTATCTAGCATAACCTTACCACATGCTGCTCAGGGCTCATGGAACAAGGTATCATGGTGTTCCAGCCTCTTAGAGCAAGGCATCAGTACAGACAGTAACTATCTTAATTTATTTATGAGGTACATGCACTTATCCAGTCTCTAGTCCAGATATATATACATGCATACATACATATCAACTTCAAGTTCATGTTCATTACTGTGCTTATCTGCACTGTATAGGTAGACAACAGAAAACAATGAATCCGTATAATATAATAATACACTAAAAGTGAATAATAATACATAAATAGATTGACAAGACTAAAAAAAATATGTAAATGTAGTAGAGTCATGAGCCTCTGCAAACAAGATTTGAAAACAGTAACAGCAGTCAAAACTCCAAAGACAGAACAAGGTAATCCTAATTTCAGACAGTTGCAACAAATCCATCCCAAATTCAACTCACATAGAAAAGATTTCCTTCAGAAAAGTTCAAAAAGACAAAATTACTTTTGATGTTCCGTAATCCCACATTTCCATTACACTAGAAAGAGCCACTTCTAGGACTAAAACCATCAAGGCAATATCACAAACACAAAACCAGCATCATATTTTATGAAATAAATATAATGTAAAGATCAGGCACTCCACAGTCCCACACAAATAGGCAAAGAGCACAGACAGCTGTTAAGGGGAAGTGAGCTCAGCTCTTCAGTAAAAGATCTAAAGTAAAGGACATTGAACATGGATGTAGATCAGTCCTCACTTCACTGTCCCTCATCACAGATGATGTGCTGTAACAGATCTTTAATACTGTACAAGCAGGCAAAGGAACACAATAATTACCTGGTGGACCCACTGCCAAACTACCTGTCAAAACAGCAGTGTCGGCATTACTAACAACTTTTTAACACAGAGAATTTTCTGGACAACAAAACATGCAAAAAGTAAAAAGAAAGAAAAACAGACAGAAAGGAGAGAATGGGCAGTTGGGCTTGGGCTATGCAGCCAATTGCCACCATGTTCTCACACACACACACACACACACACACACACACACACACACTCTCTCTCTTCATATTACTCACCAACCCTCTCGGTTGCAAGACCCTTCTAAGTAAAGTCCATAACGCTCGTGTAAAGTCCATAACGTCCTTCTAAATAAAGTCCATACCCTCTCGGTTGCAAGACCCTTCTAAATAAAGTCCATAACGCTCGTGTACATCCAACATCCTCCCGCTTGAAAACGCATTTGAAACGGCCGGAAATACATGCGCGGTTAGCTCCATTCCGACTGGCTGCCCTGATGAGCTGACGTCATCGTGCAGTAAAGCGCGAAAAAAAAATTTTAAAAGCTACCCCCCTTCTAAATTAGTTGTACTGAAATCAGTACAGTGCGTATGCCTCCCGACGTCCCTGGTTACAGTCTGGTGGAGAGTGATTGTCTGGGAAAAAAAGACACCAGAAACTGGCTAGGAGATAATGTTCTCTGAAAGCATTCAGGGGTTTTCCCAGCTGGGAGAGCTATAAAGTTAAGACAAAATCAGTTAGCACTTAGAAGCACACACTGCACCATGTGTCTTAGCATGTATGACCTTTCTTTTAAGTTAACTCAAGTCAGTGAGTGTGGCTGTCAGTTTGGGACATGTGTTCCTATTAGGAGGGTATAATGTCAATATTTGGGGTATTTTTTATTTTTTGTATTTCAGGGATTTCAATAAAACAAAAAGGTTTGCAAGGTGAGACACAGGCTCAAATGGATATGACAAGAAACAACTATATAAACGTTCAACCTGCCAAACAGTGCATGCATGTAACACACAAGCTGGAACTAGACATTTAACAAAAAGATGTTATACATAAAAGGTGGAAATAATAACTTTTTAATACAATGTTGTTTTCTGTAATGTCTTTAAATGTCAATGGTCTCACACATAAATACAAAAAGAAAATACAGAGAACTACATTAAAATGTGGAGTGCAAATAGCTAAGTTACAGGAGACACACTTGGAAAGAACTGAAGATGTGATTTTGATAAAGAAACATTTTCAGGATGATTATTAATCGGAATATCTGGGACAAAAGGAAAGAGTATATTATTTGTAAGTGGAGCTCCAATAGTGATAGAAGAGGATAAAAGCTAATAATGGCAGATTTGTAGTGCTAAGGGGCTACTAGCGAGGAAGGAAAATTACACTGGTATGTATTTATATGCTGCCTAAAACTGCTATAATGGAGCTTAAGAAAATTCTGGGAGAAATAACCAGTTTTTAGCAAGGAATATTACTTATAGGTGGGGACTGTAATTTGACTTGCAACACTAAAGATGTGTCTGGGGTGCCCAGAAGGGAAAGTGTAACAAAGGAGGGTAGATTTTTAAAGAAATGCATGAAAATATTTGGCATGGAACATGTAAATTCAGTAATATAGTTTGGAGTGAATTTACATATTATTCCCCAAGATATAAAAACTGGGCTAGCCTAGACAGAATTTACATTTCACAGGAACATGTGCATTTAATTAAAGGTCTTGATATGCACCCAATGACTATTTCAGATTATGCACCAATAATAACTAAAATAAAAGCACAGGGTAATGAAATAAAAATGAGACACTAGTGCTTTCCCACCTATCTGTTGAAAAGAGAGGAATTTAAAGAATGGGTAGTGGAGATTGTTCAGGAGCTATTCGAGAGGATAGAAATTACTTCTAAAAATATACCTAGGGAGTGGAATAAAATTAAGGTGGAGTTTAAAAATAGTGTGGAAATAAAAGAAAGGGAGCTATGGTTAAGAAGTAACATGAATTATTTAGAGGGACTGACAAATGTTAAAGTATTGCTGAATAGGGGAATCTCACAGAACAAGAAGAAGATCAACTGCAGAACGCTAAGCAGAAAATAAGGGATTACCTCGATAATGTATGCGAGTTTAGAAATATTGCTGTTAAGCAATTGTTTTTTGATAATAACATTAGAGTACAGACACTTTTAGCACAATGATTCATGCAACAGAATGTAGAAAGGGCTGTCGAGAAGCTTAGGGAGCCTATAGTAAGGAAGGTAACAATAGATCCTATAGAGGTATTAGAAATATTTCAGAAATTCTTTGAAAGTCTGTATAAAGCAGAGAAATATGGAAATCAAGAAAAGCTACAAATGGAAGTGTTTATGGAAGAATTAAATATGCCAAGGTTAGAGGTAGATGAGGCTCAATTACTAACTGTTGGGATAGGAGGAGAAGAGATAAAAATTGTGATGTATAACCAATCTACAGGAAAGTCCTCAGAAATAGATGGCATTCTTACAGAAGTTTGCAAGCTAGGAGGGAAAAACTGATAAGGATCTGAAAGGTTTTGTTTAAGAGTATTTTAAGAGAAAAATAAGTCCCAGCATCCTGGAAGAAAGCAGTGGTAGCTGTAATACCTAAAGAGGGTAAAGATCCATCAGATCCAGCTTCATACAGGCCCATTTCAATACTAAACCATGATTATAAAGTGTTCATGTCTATAATGGCTAAAATAATGGCAAAAGTAATGCCAAAATTGGTAGATATGGATCAATGTGGTTTTGTGGAGGGGAGGTAAATATTTGTCAACATTAACAGAACATTGATGATCCAGAGGGAAGCAGAATGTTAAGAAAATACCATTGTTGTTGATGGGTCTTGATGCAGAGAAATCATTTGATAGAGTAAGCTGGGACTTTATGAGCAGAGCAATAGAAACATTTGCATTTCCTGAAAAAAATTTATAAGGCTGATTAGAATGATATATGAGGGATTAGAGGTGAAAATTAAAGTGGGTGGGGTCCTCTCTGATAATTTCTGCTTGAGCAGCAGAACCAGTCAGGGGTGTCCATTTTCCCCTTTGTTATTTGCATTACATTTAGAAACACTGACAAAGAAAATAAGGGACTCAGAAATTCAAGGATGTAATTGGTATAGTAGTCAAGAAAAGATTATTCTGTTTGCAGATGATATTATTTCATACCTGACAAAACAAGAAAGAGACATTACAGTGTTGTAGAACATTTTGAGACAGTTTCAAATATTTTCTGGATACAAAATTAATGAAGCTAAAGCAAAGGCAACAGTGGTAAATTATGTACCCACATATAAATTGATTCAGCAATATCCATATTTATTGGGACATGATAAATGAAGTATTTAGAAGTATGGATTAAAAATAATGCTGGTGTGACAGCTAAAGATATGTGGGAAGAGAATAAACAAAAGATAACACAAAAACTGAGAAAATGGAAGCTTTGTTAAATGGATATGGATAGTAAGATACAGTTAAACTGTTTTTGGTCCCATTAGTCTAATATACAGGTCACCAGGCATATTTTTATCAACTAGAGGAGACGTTGTGGATAGCAATTAATAAAGCGCTGAAGGACTTTATCTGGGAGGGAAAGATGGCAAGAGTCAAATGGGATAAGCTGATTCTTCCAGTAGAACAGGGCACTTTGCGATTACTCAATTTGAAGGGGTATTTCAGAGCTACACAGTTAAGGCTCCTATACATAACACAAGCAGAAAACTATAATTCAAAGTGGAAATGGATGATGATAAAACAGGAGGGGAAACTCATGAAACAAAAAGAGACTGGGATTTTGGAAGCAGGCCTTTAAGGAGAATAACAATAATGATACAGAATATTATATCTATAATGTAGCAAAAGTATCCTAAGAACTAAACCAGCATGTGAATGGAGAAAGGAGAATTTGCCAATAGGGATTACTGCAATTAGGGATATAAACAATAGGCAAGAGGGGACTAGAATTTATTGGAGAAAAATGGCAAAGAGACTAGAGAGGGAAGGATGATAGAATGGGAAGACACCAAGAATTTATTTGGACTGCAGGTTAAAGACTGCCTTCCCTATCAAGGACTGATATCAGAATATAGGCAAAGAGAAAGAACTGGGGGAGCCTAAATGAAAGACCAGCCCTGGTAGAGGTTTTAGTAGAATCTAGAATAGAAGCTGCCATTAAAAAGGAATAATTAGTAAAGCATATAAAATATTGCATGATAACTATAAGAATCAATCAGAGGAGTTTAGAAAGGATTGGGAAGAGAAATTGGATAAGCAATTCACAAAGAAACAATGGGAGGATATACATATTCTCCCAAATATGCAACACAATCTAGAAAATTTAGGATTTTTGTTTGGAAATGTTTACATAGATATTTTTATACCCCAGGTAGACTCCAGAGAATTTTTCCTCAAGTAGACAGCAAATGTTGGAGGTGTGACTGGGAAGAAATGTATGATCACCTATGTCATTAGTTGTGGTTTAATAAAGATGTTTCTTGTTTAAACAAACAAAAAAATGGGCAGTAATTGAATAATTTATGTAATGTTGCTTAGGTTATATGATATATAGCAATATATGTGAAGCATAATGTTTGTAGACATGAACTTGTTAATACAGCTTGATTACTTTTATATAAAGTAAATTTGCGTATGTTTCAAGTGTTAATTCAATAAATATGTTTAAAAATAAATATGGGTATTTCTGACCCAATTCATGTGTGGGTACATAGTTTACAGCTGTAGCCTTTGTTTTATCTTCATTAATTTTATATTCAGAAAAAAATGGAACTGTATGAAATGTTCCACAACACTGAGATGTCCTTTTCTGGTTTTACCAGGTACAAAATAATATCATCTTCAAATAAAGCCAACTTTTCTTGAATACCACACCAATTATACTCTTGAATTTATGAGTCCCTTATTTTTTTGTCAATAGTGCTACATATAACACAAATAACAAAGGGGAAAGAGGATACCCCTGCCTGGTTCCTCTGTTCTGACACAACTCCCTTTCACTTTGATTTTGCCTCTGACCCCTCATATATCCTTCCAATTATACTTATTATTGTATCTAGAAATGCAAATGCATTCATTGCCCTACTCATAAAATCCCAGCTTACTCAGTCGAATGCTTTCTGTGCATCAAGACACACCAACAACAGTGGTACTTTCTTCCATTCTGCTTCCATCTGGATTATCATTGTTCTATTAATGCAATTAAATGTTTGTCTTCCCTCCACAAAACCACACTGATCCATATCTATCAAATTTGGCAACAGCTTTGCCATTCTTTTAGCCATTATAGACATAAACACTTTATAATTATGGTTTAAAATTGATATGGGCCTATATGAAGTGGGATCTGATTTGCCTTTACTTTAGGATTTACAGTAACCACATTTTTCCCAGGATCTTGGTGCTTTCCCTGCTCTTAATATTCTGTTAAACAAGTCCTTCCAGATCTTTATTACTTTCTTTGCTCTTAGCTTCCAAACTTCCACTGGGATACCATCTATTCCCAGAGACTTTCCTGTAGATTAATTATACATCACCATTTTTTATCTCATTTCCTCCTTTCTTAACTGCTAATTGTAGAGTCTCATCTACCTCTAACCTTGGCATATTTAAGTCATACCCCACTTCGCTGCTTTATACAAATTTTCATGAAAATTCTGAAACATCTCTAATACTTCTACAGAATTTCTGATTATTTTTCTTGTTATAGGATTCCTTAGTTTGGCAAGATGCTTTCTGCTTTCTGTTGCCTAAATCATTGTGCCAAACGGTTTCGTGAGCTGAAGTGATAAAAAAAAAAGTTGCTTTAACGGCAATTTTTTTTCTAAACTCATGCATATTGTACAGGTACTCCCATATTTTCTCTTTAGCACTCTGCAGTTGTGTCTGTCTTTGCTCTGTGAGATTCAGCTTATTCTGTAATAAAATAATTATTTTTTACTTCTTAGCTATATCTCTCTTTCTTTTATTTCTACCTTATTCTTAAATTCAAATTTTGTTTTTTTCCCACTCACTAGCTATAACGTCTGGAGTACTTTCTATCTTTCTTAATAATTCCTGAATAATTTCCACTACTCATTCCTTACATTTCTCTGTTTTAACAGGTAAGTGGGGAAATGCCAGTGTCTCAGCTTTACTTCAATACCCTGCATTTTTATCTTAGTAATTATTGGTGCATGATCTGAAATAGTTACTGGATGTATGTCAAAGTTCTGAATTAAATGGATATGTTCATGTGAAATATAATTTCTGTTTAGTCTAGCCCAGTTTTGGTACCTTGAGGAATAATATGTAAATTCACTTTCACCTCCTACTACAGAATTCTCATTTCCATGCCAAATATTTCCAAAGATTTCTTAAAAAATCTACCCTCTTTTTTTATATTTTCCCTTTTGTGTCCCTCAGAAGCATCCTCACTGCTGCAAATCAAATCTCAGTCCCCACCTATAAGTAATATCCTCTGCTGAAAGCTTATTATTTCTCCCAAAAAATTTTAAAGCTCCATAACAGAACCCACAGACATTGCCAACATACTGGCATTGCCAACATACTGGCAGACAGGTTCAGTGCAAACTTCACCCCCCTCTCCCCCCCCTAAAGGAGAGATAACTATCCCAGCCGAGTGTAGCCTCCCGGACATCTCAAATGCGCAGGTGAAAGCTGCTCTCTCTAAAGCTAAAAACACAGCATCAATGGGACCGGATGGTGTCCCCGGCTGTGTGCTACACGAGCTAAATGAGGAATTAAACCCGCACATAAGGCAGCTGTTTAATCTCAGCCTTACCACAGGATACGTGCCCAAGGAGTGGCGTACGGCAACTGTGGTCCCACTTCAGAAAGGCGGTGCCTCTACGGATTGGACCCAACCCAGTTTGGCTTTGTCAAGGGAAGATCATGCCTTTTGAACTTGGTTGACTTCTTCGAAACAGTCACCAAGGCCATTGATGAGGGAAAGGCAGTCCATACAGCCTACCTTGACCTTGCAAAGGCTTTCGACACAATACCCCACTCGGGTATTGTAGAAAAACTTACCAGCTTAAATGTAAACCCATATGTCACAAGATGGGTTGCAAACTGGCTTAAGGACAGAACCCACAGGGTTAGAGTTGCTGGCGCTGTGTCAGACTCCAAGCCGGTCACAAGTGGTGTCCCACAGGGCTCGGTCCTTGGCCCCCTATTGTTTGGCATCTACTTCTCAGAAGTACAGGCCAACATGGGAGGACTTTGGCTGACAAAGTTTGCAGGCGACTGCAAACTGGGCGCCATAGTAAAAGTGCATCGGACACGGATATCCTTCAGAAGGGACTCACGGAAACAGATAGCTGGTGCCAGAGCCATGGCCTGAAGTTAAACGCCAAAAATGTATAGTCATACCCTTCGGGAAAAACAAGGTAACCCCAAGCTACCATATAGGTGGCAATCCACTAAGCACAGAAGAGGTTATCAGGGACCTGGGGACCCAGGTTGACAGTGGCCTTTCTTTTGACACTCACATTGCTAAAGTGGTTAGAAAGACCTTCTACATTGCCCACCTGATCATGAAGGGATTCACATCCAGATCTAGTGAGGTCATTGTTCCCTGTACTCTTCACTTATCAGACCAATGATCGAGTACAATGCCCCATTCGGGATGTATCTCACCCGACATCTGCAGCAATTGGAGAGACCCCAAAAGTTCCTCACCAAAAGGATAAAGGACTCCAAAATCTGTCATATGCTGCCAGATTGAAGAAACTCCAGCTCTATTCAGTCGCATACCGTCTGCTCAGAGGTGACATGTGCCTGACATACAAGGCCATGTCCAACCCGGAATTAATGGACATGCTCCACCTCAAAAATCCAAATCCACCAAAACCACTAGAGCAAGCGACTTAAACCTTAGCACGGATATAAATAGGACGTGCTGGAGGGATAGATTTATCACTCAGAGACTCCCTATGCTGTGGAATAAAATCCCGGTCCATGTGAGGCAGAGCACCTCGCTGACTCTGTTCAAGAGAAATCTAGACCTGTGGATGGGAGATCGTAGGTTTACCCCAGGAATCATCTCTGTGTCACTGCTGGACAGAGGCACAACAAACTAATGGGCACAGTATTTTTTCATATAAGGGGTGGCGTAAGCCACAATAATTTGGGCTAGGCTTATAAATGCCTTAGGGCAGATAGCCTAGTATAAACCTATGAACCTATGAACCTATGAGTATAACTACATGCCCGTGTAATACTCATGTCTTGCCAGTAGCCCCCTTACTATCACAAATCTGTCATTATTATCTTTTTCCCCTCTTCTATTATTAATGGAGCCCTTCTAGCAATTCATGTAAGTAATCTTCTTTTCCTTTGGTCCTGATAGTCAGCTGACTATCCATCCTGAAATCCTTTCTTTATCAAATTCAGATGCTCAGTTCTTTCCAAATGTGTCTCCTGTAGCATTGCTATATGCACTCTGCATTTCTTAATACAATTAAATATTCTTTCCTTTTTTCAATACCTGTGAGGTCATTCACATTCCAAAGTAATATGGAAAGTGTCACCATTATGGTAAGAAATCATTATTCCCACCTATTATATAATGACAGCATTTTTAAATGTCTGTTTTCAACTTTTGTGATACATGCATCCATTGTTTCACAGGCTGATCCTTTATACAACTTTTTTCTTATCATCAGTATTGTAACCTATCTTGTATTTTACAAGACTTAAAACATGTTAGAGGGACAGCTATGTATCTCAGAGATTACCCCCTTCTCTGGAACAGACTCCCCATTTATGTGAAACAGAGCTCTTCCCAAACCCTATTCATATGCAGTTTGAATCAGTGGATGGATATCACAAATTCCTCCTGGGTTTATAGCTTGTGTCCCTTATGGACAAGTACAGCCTGTAGATTCCCCAAGGCATAGGCATATACCAAAGCCATTCAAATCCATGGTTACTGATAACTGGGAAAATTGGGGCATGAACAGACCGGCTTCAAAATGCTCTCCAGCAGTTAGCCTAGTAACCTCCTGTGAGCCTATATGAAGAGAAGACACCTGGTCAGGGTGGAATTCCTTTGGAAAAATATGGATGGGCTAAAATGGATTTTCTTTCTAAATGTAGTAAGTTAGCTAATGAAGTACTGTAAAGGGGCATAACTCCTCATAGTTGTAGTGAAACCATGGTGGTGGTTATATGTAAGCCTGGTAAAGATCCGGCATCAGTAACATTCTATAGACCTATTTCAATTCAAAATTACATTTATAACTTATTTATGGTGATCATTGCCAACAAGCTTGCAAAAGCTCTTCCCCATCTTATCCATCCAAATCAAGCAAGGTTTACAACTGGAAGAATGACAATGTAAAATATCCTTAAATCTTTTTATTACTAGAGAGTGCATCAGTTTTCAAGCAACACTTATTGCTCATGTGCCTTGATGCAGAGAATATGTTCAGTAAAGTAAATGGGATTTTCTCTTGAAAGTAATGATAAATAGGAAGTTCCACAATCAGTTTATTGCTATACTTCATAACCTTTATACAGGTGTAACAGCCAGAATCAAGAACGACAAGGCCACCTGCTCTCCCAGCTCCTTTTTTGCACTTTACATGGTTCCTCTGACTGTACACATAAGACAAGAAATTGTGATAGGTTGTCTTCTGGGGGGGGGGGATTCACAAAGACTACCATTATATGTTGATGATCTACTAGTGTTTCTCACTAATCCCAAAACGGACTTCTGTTGATGATATGTTGATGATCTACTAGTGTTTCTCACTAATCCCAAAACAGAATTCTGTCTCTACTGTATTTAATGACTTGTCACAATATGGTCATCTAGCTGGATATATGATAAATTCAACTAAAACTCAGCCAGTCAAACAACATTTAACTTTCAATTTATAGTAAGAGAAAATGCAATGACTTATTTAGGTATACAGCTTTATGCATCCTTCCATTTCTCACTTGAAGCAATGCATAATGTAATTCTGGGAAGAGCTAAAGTATATTGTCAACATTGGAAATATATGCGCCTGGTTATGGCACAAGGAAGTAAACTGGTAGAGTCTACATTTGGTACTATATACCTCACAGGGCATACCACTACCTCCTCCAAAGTAGTTTGGGGTTAAAATGAAATCATATCTTAGAGATTTTATTTGGGCTGAGAAAAAGTCAAGGTTGAAGTGTGGTCATCTTTCTCTTCCCTCAGCTATGCAGGGTTTAGGTCATTCTGATTTAGAAAATGTTGCCTTAGCTGTCCAAAATAAGATATGTGTAGAATTAATAAATTTCAGTAATCAAGCTGTCTAAATAGAGGTATTAGCTCATTACTTAGGAGGTCAAGAAGTATTTTTCAAAAAAGTAGTTTACTAGAAAGAATAATAAAACATAATGTATTATAAGGTCTTAATATCTTTAATTATTTCTGTAAGGAAGGATTTTTCTAAGACTGGCACTTTAAAATGGATGCCTAACATGCTCTCAATCAGGGACAACTGCTTTTTGGGAATTTGGACAAGTGAGATTATAACAGATATCTTGGGGAATGTCTGCACATGTGACAGTGAGACCTGTTGCATAAGAATGGTTCTACTATAACATGGGAGGATTTTAGGATTGCGTACAACTTACCTCATGAGACTGTTACCGTCTATAGAAGTCTTATGAACAAACTGCACGGCATTAATATGGATAAATTTAACAAAGAAGAATGGCCAAGATAGATCACTTGGTTAGTTGATTCCAAGAACTCAGACAACAACATGTTGTTTAAGATATTGTTTTTTTCTATACAGAAAAATATTTGTTGGCAACAGTACATGACATTCAATAGACAGGAAGTTGTTGCCCAAAATATTAGCTGCCCCTAGATATGCTACCCATTTCCTTAAGTTCAGATATTTTTGGCCTGCAATTCCATCTTAAATCTATCTATACTCATTTCAAAATTAGTAGCATATGTCCTAATGCTTCATCTGCATGTTGGAGATGCACAAAAGGGTCCTTGGCAGAATGGGCATCTATATTTTGGTACTGTCAAATACTAAATGGTTTCTGAAGCTATACAATCACAATGACAAAGGCTGTTTTCTTGCTCAGTTACCAGCACTTACATTTTTTGATCATGTCTTCTAATAGATTATTAACTCTCTTATTACTAATAGCTATAAAGGGTATCACAAAAAGTTGGAAAACTATAGTTTTGCGGGAATTTGCAGAAGTGTTTAATTTGATGCAGGAATTATCTGAAATGGAATCGAATGCCACAAACCTTAATTTGAAGAAGAAAGACAAAAGAAAATGGGTCTCATTGTCAGCCTTTGTTTCTGACCATTATATTGCCTTTAAGGACTTGTAACAATGTACTTTGCTATCAATTACTAGGCACTATTTAATAACAGTTACAATTGTAATTACTTACTATAAACAATGATGTGTTCATATCTGTAGAATGTTTCCTATGCTTTTTTTTGTCCAGATTATGGTATAGTTTTATGTTTTTTTATTGCAAATATCAACTGCCATTGCTATTAATTACTTTTAAACATTTGTGCAAAGCCTACATGGAGTTTACGTGTTTGTGCGGTGAACAGCTGAGATAATTATATATTTACACTGCATACTGCATTTAAACATAAGCAAGCATGGTTTCATGGCCGGCAACAGTGTTGTCAGCCAGGAAACCATGTAAAGCAACACAGACACCAAATCTGTTTACCTTTGAGCAAAGTAGGTTAGTGGGATTGCACAAAATGCCACAATAATAATCAGAGTTTATCATATAGCAATATGTATGGTCCAAACACATTACGGGACAGTGTATATAAAATAAACAGTCAGGGGAAGTGTGTGTACTGAACAAGGACACATAGATGAATTGTAGGAATGAACACAGGGAAAGAGGACAGGTGAAACATTGTAATACAGCAGAGAAGGGCATATAAATGGAAGACGGTTGTAGCAGGAATATGAATCACATATTGACATGGTATAGTATGTCCTACACAGTGAAAATTATTTATTTATTTATTTATTTGCGTTTGTTGACCGGGAATGTCCGACTGGACGCAGGTCCATTTCAGCGGAGGCCCGGGCAGAAAAGTTCCACAAATTAAAATATTACAGACAAAGTTACAGATAAAGAATCCTAGCAATTAACATATTACAAACATAGTTACAGATGAAGAACATAGTACATTCAGTAGATAACTAGCATCTGTTCTATCCACAAAGTCATAGCAGATATTAGCAATTGTTACAATAAGAAGTTACTGCCATATAATAAGTAGATAGGCATGGAAGTATCAGAGCTTGCTGTAATCAAAGGTAGTTTGTGGGGTGGTAGAGGGTAGATGGAGTGGGAGAAGTTAGAGGGGAGAGTTACAAGGACATAGCCAGCATGTTTTTAGGTGCGCTTTAAGTGAAACTTTGAAGTGGGTGCATGATGGTAGAGAGGTTATTGTGGGGGGGAGGGGTTCCATAATTTGGCTATAGAGCTGGAGAATAGTGCTTCTCCAGCAGTGTTATTGGCTCTAGTAACCTGTAATTGATTTTTGTTGCTGGATCTTAGTGTTCTGGTGGTGAGATAGGGTTGGAGTAGATACTGGAGGGATGGGACCTTTAGAGGGTGGTTAACGACTTTGTAGGTGAGTGTGAGTTGATACCATTGATGGAGGCAAGGGAGTTCTAGCCAGCCTAGTTCAGTAAATGAGAGACAGTGGTGACTGTGGTAGGATGCCTCGGTGGCGAATTTGGCAATTTTGTTGTAGCAGGTCTCGAGTTTATTTAGATCGCATTGCCTTAGGTTGGTATATATTGGAGAGGCATAAAGTAGGGTGGAGATAAGGTGCAAATTTGCAACTGAAATCCTATCTGCTTTGGTGAGGAGTTGCTTATTTCTGTATAAGGCTCCTAGTTTTTGGTGGACTTTGTTTATGGTCATGGATATGTGAATGTCAAATTTGAGATTGTTGTCTATCTCAACTCCTAGCAATTTGGTGTGATCTGTTGGGTGGATAGTGGTGTTGTCTTTTGCTGTGATGTTAAAGTGAGAGTTGTTTTGAGTATGTTTGATGGGTTCAAAGATGAGGAGTTTAGTTTTGTTTGGGATGAGTATTAAGTGGGCATCAGATAGCCAAGTTTCAACAGAGGAAAAGGCATCCTGTGTGACCTTTTGCAGTTCGGATAGGGACTGGGCTGAGCAGATGATGGTTGAGTCATCTGCATATTGTATGAGTGTGCCATGTTTGGTGGCAGAGGCTAGATTATTGGTGAAAATAGAGAAGAGTAGGGGTCCAAGGATGGATCCTTGGGGAACACCAATAGAGACAGGTAGTTGGGGAGATATGTCATTTTGCCATACAACAGATTGCTGGCAGTCAGACAGGTAACTTTGAAACCAGTTGGTGACTGATTGAGAAAAGGATAGGTTATTGAGTGCAGAGAGGAGTTGTTTGTGTGGGACCATGTCAAATGCTTTAGATAGGTGTAGGAAAGTAGCAGAGGAGAGATGGCCATTGTTTTTATGGTGAAGAATAGTGTTAGTAAAAGAGAGTAAGGCAGTGGTGGTGCTATGGTTTGGTCAGAAACCATGCTGAGTATTAGAAAGGAGGTTGTTAGTAAGGAGGTAGTCTGAGATTTGAGAGTGAATGCATCTCTCTAGTATTTTGGAGAGTGGAGATAGAATCGCTATGGGGCGGTAGTTGGTTAGTTCTGTGGAGGGGCCGCCTTTGTGAAGGGGAATGATGTGTGATATTTTCCATAGTGTAGGGACATAGCATTCTGACAGAGATCGGTTAAATCAAGATGGACACTGAGTAGGCTAGGGCGTTAGCTGCAATTTGTAGGAATTCACTTGGGAGGTTGTCTACTGCTAATTTTGTGGGTTTAAGTTTAGATAAAAGTTTTCTTATGTTGGAGGTAGGAATGGGAGAAAATGAGAAGAATGTGGGGAGATTACTGGGTGAAGGTGTGGGGTGTAGGGGAGGGGGGTTGTGTTGTCTAGCTAGTGATAGTACGGTTTGTGTGAAGTGTGTGTTGAATGAGGTAGCAATATTTTTTGAGGAGTGAGGAATGTTAGGTGTAGGAGTATTGATTTTACCTGGGTGGAGGATGGAGTTTATGAAGGTCCAGAATTGTTTGGGGTTGTGTTGGGAGGAGTTGAGGGCAGACTGGTAGTATTGGATTTTGTCCTCCTTTATTAGCTTTTTGACTCTGTTGCGTAGTTCTAGGAATTTCTGTCTAGCTGAGCGGGTTTTGGTTTTGCGCCAGTGTTCCCAGGCTTTATCTCATTTTTTCATTTCTGACCTAGTGGTTTTCTGTAGCCATGGGGAGGGTTGGGCTTTGGTTCTGTTAAGTCTTATGGGGACATGGTTATTTAGGACGCTTAAGAAGGTAGTATTGAAAAATTGGACTGCGTCATCTAGGCTGAGGTAATTTAGAGGGTGCCAGTTACATTCTTTGAGGGATTAGATGAATGTGATTGGGTTAAAGTATAGTTTTTTACGTATTTGACGGTAGATGACAGGTTTAACTTGGTATAGTGTTTTTTGAGTAGGAATGTTGGGGAATGATCACTGAGGCTATCTGATAGGCAGCCTGCTATATAGAACTGGGGAATCTTGCTGACTAGTATCCAATCCAGGGTAGTGTGCTTGTTGGAGTTTTTATTTATTCTAGTTGGTGACTGGACTAGTTGGGTGAAGCCATGAAGGTTTAGATGCTGGGTTGGATGGTTGCTGCAACAGGATTGCCAATCAATATTGAAGTCACCAAAAATTATGGTCTCTTGAGGGAGATGGTGGGTAGTCCAGCTGAGGAGGTTTTCTAGTGGAAGGATATTTTGGCCAGGTGGGAAGTAGCATACTATTATGTTGATGGTTTTATTTTGGTTTATTTTCAAGTTGGTATATATTATTTCTTCATTGGCAATTTGGGGAGCTGATGAGTTTAGAATCTGGATGTTTAGATGCTGTTTAAATATTATAGCTATACCACCTCCTTTCTTGGTTAGTCGGTCTAATCTTAGTATGTTGTAACCAGTAGGGAGGATTTGCTCACTGGTAATGTGAGGTTTTAGCCAGGTTTCTGTCAGGATGATTATATCTGGGGAGTATAAGTCTATGGTGGCATGGAGTTCGCAGACTTTGTTGGCTATACCTCTGATATTTAGGCTTAGCAGGAGGAGGTTATTTGGTTTTCTACTGGCTGGGATTTGGGAGATGTGGTTGTTAGTCTGATAATTAGAAGTGGGGTTGGAGATGGAGGGGCCAGGGTTGGGGTGGATGTCTCCACTGAGGGCAAGTTTTGATATGCATGAGGTTAGTAGTTTTATCAGTTAGTGAAATAGTTTGCATTTTAGGGAAACTTTATGATTGGGTGCAGTCGGCAACAGATGTGGTGGGAGGGTTATTTTGTTAACTTGTTGGGATGCATTTAGTTTTAGTATTTTAGTTGATAGAATACGTGGGGGATACATAGGGATGGTTCTTGAGTTGGTGGGAGAGGAGCAGAGTGAGGGTGAGTCATGAGTGATGGAGTGAATAGTTGTACAGTGGAAGCAGTTGAGTGGGGGTATAATGGAGTTTTGGTAAGATGTAAGATATGCAAGGAGAGGGTATGCAAAGAGTAAAAGTATGGTATGCTTATTCATGTTAGCAGAAGAGGAGGGGTAGTAGAGAAGGTGACATAACAATGGAGGAGATGTCTTTGTGATATAAGCATCCTGACATGAACAATGGAGAGGACATCCACCAGAGATGTTATATACATTTGGGGTTGGGTGCATATTGTGAAGCTGTGCAAACTGATTTTCCTGACTATGACTGTAATGTTAGCAGAGGTCCCCAACAAGTGGGCAACAGTTACAAGCTCATGGACAACAGTAATCAGAAGCACTCACAATCATGGACAATATCAGAATAATACCACCAGTAATCCCATATCTCTGACATAATATGTGATTCTGAGTGATCATGGATGGTTCTGCACGAACACACTTGTTCAACTATTATGATAAGTCAGCAATCTATGAGGGTAATCAAGCACACTGTAACATCTGCTGGAGGTGTTAGGAGGGACACTGATATATCTGAATGCGACATTATGATCAATCCAGGCTAGTTAACTGGTGTGCATGGCATATATATGGCACAATTCACACTGTCACGAATGTAACTCATGCCATCAATGTTATCAAACAGCTCTGTATGTACTATGTTCATCAATGGAACAGGTATCACACATGCATCTGGTATAACTCCACACCATCAGACAGTAATGTTTATGTAACAAAAAGAATACCTAGATATGGCCAATAAGATGTATGAGAGGTCAGTGTGGCAAAGGTGGTACACTTTGGTTACACATCACTAGAAGATGTGTAGGGAGGTACATGAAGGGTGCACTGTACTCAGTTATTAGTGTGATGAAGGCTGTGAACTATGGAGGTATTATGGTCTTTGATATGGTTGTTCTGCACATACTCAGTAGTTGTGTTACATACAAGAAGTGGTCAACACTGTGACCACATGCTGGTAGATGTTCCACATACCATCTACCCCAGGACACAGGTCACATACCACTTGGTCTGCTTATAGAGCTGTGATGTCTACATTATCATTGGGTTGTGCATTTGTTTTCATAATGTAACAAATCTCCCCCATGTTTTTGTTTCATCTTGTGTGTTGTCATGGCTGTGGCAGCAATCTTTGGTGTGTGTTAATACTATCTGTATTAAACTAATATCACAGTTGGAGTCCATGACTGCCCACAATCTGTAATCCTCCAGGCAGCTGTTTGGAAACAGGATGTGTATATCTTTCTTGATGTCTGTGGCTTAAATAATGGACAGGAAAGGGCCTAGCAGACAGCCCTGATCAATGGACTTGAAATATAGGTCACTTTACACATTTCAACATATTTAGATGCCACATATGTGAGCTAGTGGTCTAATCACTTGGTGATATAAGTGCTTATGGCCACATCTGATAGTGCTGAGTGAATACCTCAGTGTGGATTTGTCTCAAATGCCTTGGCCTGGTCAAGTTCTACAGGATGATAATGTTGTCATCATGCATGCCCTCAATGACCACTTTGAGGACATCTAACAGATGTAACATACATGGATGTGGCATTAACAACTCACAAATGTCTTTTGCACACAACTGGGATATTACCAGGGTCCATTTAGATGTGTGCTTCTTCCCCTTGTTGATCCTGCTGAAACTATTTTCTCAGGATGATGTTGTGAAGCATGGTACAGATGGTGAAGATTTCAGTACATGTACATAGAGTGTACTGCAGGGTTCACCCAGATGTATCTAGGCAGTGGAATCACAACCTCAGCAGCCCAAATACATGCTCTGTGATATTTCTGGTTTGAGTGCGTGCCTCATTATGGTATTCTTCAGTGGGTGTGTCTGCATTTGTGATAGGTGTCATCAGATACATTTCCAGTGCATAACCTGCATTCCCCCAGGAAATGACCTGTGAGATATCACCACTAGTGAAAATCTGATACAGTTGGGAGGTGTGCCATATTATGTGAGTTGTGGTAACTGCCTGGGTTGCCAGCACACACATTCTGATTCCCTTAGCATTACACACGACTTAGTAGTTAATAGAGTGGAAGCCCTTTCTGTTTATGTAGATCCTTCACTATTTCTTGTGTGGTGCCTTGATTTCTATATGTGTACAGTCTATGGCACCCAGTACTTCAGGGTAGTGTGCTACAGGGAAGAACTCCTGCATATATATGGCTCTGTCCTCAGGAGTATGGGAAAATATATGTGGTTACTGACATGTTGGAGCATAGCATTCAGAAACTGATGGAGGATCCTAGATGCTGTTGCCTGTTATACACCCAGCATGGCCTCTGTTGATCTCTGAAAGGTTCCTGTAGAAAAAATTCTAAGTGCTACATACACCTTTGTCTCAACTGGTACTGGTTCCCCTCAGTTTGTCCTGGGTCTGAGGTGAGGACAAAAGAGGTTGCAGAGTTCCTGTATTGTGTCTCTATCCTACTTGTAGCACTCTACAATTTCCACTTTTGGAGATTGTGATGTTAACTGGGGTCTGAAAACTCTACCTTTTCTTGGCGATGGTCTATTCACAACAGCAGCAGCAGAGACTACAGCCTATTGCACATACACATGAGGTGAAGCAACAGCAGCCTCTAACATTCTTTCTGTGTAGACTCCTTTATGTGGCTGTATTCCAATAGGTTTTGTAATTCGCAGGGAAAACCAGCACTGAGTCTATACGGTTACATTATAGCTTATTCAATACCTCCTCCATCTTGGATTGGTTGATTAGCATACAGTTCAGCTGGTTATGCTGTAATTAGCATGCCACTGTGTTTACTGTGGTTGTATGACTCTACACACTGTGGGTTTATTGAATCTGCCCACTTGGGTCTTCCTTGCAGATGAGTTACATATACTTTGCTTATTTATATATTTATTTATTTGTTTGTTTATAAAGTGTTTCCTACTTTTATTATTTACAGCAGCCCTATCCATTTAAGAAGTCCAGATTCTGTAATACTGTTGGTTTCCTATATAGCACTGCTATGTCTAGCCTTGACTATGTGGGGGGCTTATTTGATTTAAAATGTACTGCATATGTAAAACTTTTGTGTGGGGCAGTGTTTTTTTTCCTGGCAAGGATAATATTTCTATATGTAGTGCTTATGCCAACTTTGTGAAACTTACCTGCCTTTTCTTCTGCAAGACTATTTTTTTCTTCCATGTATTATTTAACTGGAATTATATTACAAATAAATGCACTTCTTTAAATAAGTACTGCTAGTGCTTTCTTTAAGAAACCCAGTTTCTTTAATACTGTCTGTGTTATATAAAGGACTGCTGTGTCCAGTTTTGGCAATGTGGGTGGCGTATTGGATTTAAAATATATTACTTACGCAAAACTTTTGTGTGGAGCATTTTTTCTCCCTAGGCAGGGATAACATTTCTATATGTAGTGCTTATGCTTACTCTGTTAGACTTATCTGCCTTTTCTTCTGCCAGACTATTTTTTTCTTCCATGTAGTACTTTAGTGCCTACTGGATTTACATTATGGATTGTGCACATTTTTGAACAAGTACTGCTTGTGCTCACTCTCCAACTACTAACCCACCATTTTTATAAGTCGGATTAATGGATTTTGAATATTTAGGGAACTGGACATTCTGTCAATCCAATGATTGTTTTTTTTTTTTTTTTTTTTTTTTTTAATCAGAAATGTACTGCTTGTATGTATGACGTAACAACATACCTGTTATTTATTCATGTCAGACTAAATTTTCTTTAAAAGTGTGCTGACATGACTCAGTGTATTGCATGTCCAGGTATGGAATATATATCTTTATCTATATATATATATATATATAAATTAATTGTCTGCAAATGTGATAACTTACCCACCATTCTTCTCTGCCAACCTAATGTTTTACTTATAATCTGCTGACGGGATTTTAATGTACTGCTTGTGCATAACGGGGTATGTGTGCTGTGTGTGCACATGATGACAACTTACTTGCTGTTTTTACTATATGAACACAAACCAGCTCACTGAGGAAAAGAGCATCTTTAGGTATACAAATCCAAAAAACATGAATACAACAAAAACCACGGAGACTCAGATGGCAATGGACATAAATTTAATTATCAAAAATTAAAAGTCTAAAACATGCACATAAAATGGATTAGCGCTTTCGGAAAAATCCTTCTTCAGATCACCATTAATAACAGACTAACGATATGAAAACAAATTCATAGCCAATCAGGAATCAGTTTTGAGCCTACACCCTCTCAAAACAAGTTAAATGGCCATTGATAAAAAGCTGTCTATATTAAAACAAAATCATAGCCAATCAAGAGTTAGTGTTTGAGCCTACGTCCTCTCAAAACATGTTTCAGTGGGAGGATCCCATTTAGGCCGGGTGCTTTATCTGTTTGTAAATTTGCTATCCATTGGACCTCAACACTTCAGTAAAATAACGCATGACCCTCCTCTCCTATTGGGCTTACAAATCTGCAACACTAAAAATGAAAAAATGTACAATGGATAGTCTTCTATATGTTGAAACAATGTGTTATGTTTGTTTTTCAGTCTGATGTCACTCAAATGTTGTAAGATGCGATCTTTTAATCATCAATTTGTCTTCTCCACATAGAAACTGGTGCAAACATTGCATCTTGCAAGATATACAACATTCTCAGTGCAGCAGTCAGCATACAATTTGGGCTGATACGTTTTCCCAGTTAAAGGATGTAAAAAACTTTTGACTTTGGAAATATATTTACAAGCTTTACAATGTCGACAAGAAAAAGTACCAATCCTATTTGAGCAACCAGAATCATTAGCTGGTGGCAAAATATTCTTACATAGCATACATTTACGATTCATGTTGATGTTGTTCTTAAATGAGAATTGTGAATATTCACCAACCACTTGCCTAATATGATCATCAGAAGTTAGAATCTTCCATTTTTTTCTGATTATTTACAAATTTCTTTGATATCACTGGTATACTTGAGTGTCACTCTTATTCTCATCTGTGATTGCTCATCTGCATTCCTTGATGATAGTGGAACACCATAGGTCCTTCGAAACCAGGGTCTGACTTTGTTCTTTCTGAGTATTTGACCATCATTGACTATATTTGTGACATACCACTTATTATACCCAGGTTTCTCAAACTTATTGATCAGATTACTCATTTCTTCATTGAAGCTCAACTCTTCAGTACATAATCTAAATATTCTTAAAGTCTGTCCTTTTACAATATTTAGGAAAACATGTCTAGGATGCTTGCTATCAGAGTGCATTCCTCCAGCAATCTTTTCTATATAACACAGTCTCCAATTGGTCAGCACTATTCATAAATACTCTGACATTCAAGAATTCATTCCCTAAGTCAGAGCTATTAATGGTGAACTTTAAGAAAGATGTGGTGGTTTCCAAGTGAGAAACAAAATATTTCAATTCATCAAGGCTACATTTTCAAAGAAGGAAAATGTCATTCACAAATCTCCAGTAAAATAAAATCTTACCTTTCCATATATAATGTCCTCATTAAAAATAAACAAATCTTCCCAGTGAGCTAGGACAAGACTTGCATAAAAGTTGGCACATGGAGCTCCCAAAGCAATCCCCCACTGTTGCCAGGAATAATTCTCATAAAACAAAAAAATATATTTTCCAACACTAAGTGTAAAAGAATGCATATTCTTTGAATAACAGAAATGTAATATAAAGCATGTTTCACCAAAAATCCTTTCATAGCACTTGCCCCAAATGAATTGGGAATTACAGTGAATAAACTGTTGACATCCAAAGTTACAAATAAAAATGTATCTTCAATAATGTAATTGTTCATAAACTCAAAGAGAGAATTAAGAAAGTTAGCTGTGTCTTTAAGAACTGCTGGAGGCTTTAATAATGCAGGTTTCAATTTCCCTTCAATCCATATAGAGAGAGGCTCTGTTGACCAGCCATTACCAGATACTTTGGGTCTCAGAGATTGGTCTGTCCTGTCTTTGTGGATTTTGGGTAAACCATTTATTACTGGAACAAGTGGATGTTCTACCTTAAAATATTGATACATTTCCTGAGTTATTATCCCACTTTGTAACAAGTCATCCAAAGTGTTTTTAATAAGAATGACTATCTTTTTAACTTCAGAGTCCTTGATAACTTTATAGGTGGAGGCAGTTCCTAACATCTTCTTCATTTTCATAAAGTACCAATCACAGTCCAGGACAACAACCACGCCCCCTTTATCAGCTGGTCTGACAATAAGATCTTTACTATTCATTAATTCATACAAAGCATGTCGCTCACCAAATGTTAAATTATAGAAACTTTTCATATGCTTAGAGTTTATATATTGCGCTATTTCAGTCTCACAAACATTTAAAAAGATGTCAACAGTAGGATGCGATAAAAGCGTAAAATCACTTGGTTTCTTCAATTCATTGTAAATGTTATCATTCCTGAGACCAAACATATTCTTAAGGAGTATATTCCTTCCAAACAGCTTCAAATCAAATATAACATTGTACAATTTTGAAGGTACTGCTGGAACAAAAGTTAGACCTTTATTTAAAAGATCAAGATGATCCTTAGTTAAAGTCATGCTCAAAAGGTTATACACCAGGCTTATATCCTCAAAGACTAAAGACAAGTATTCCTTCACTTTCACCCTCTGCTGAGGGATCACTGACCTTTACTGATTGATTTCACCTTGACTGTGACCGGTAACATTAGAAAAACCAATGTCCCAATTTTGTTGTCCTTCGGTTTGGCACCTAGCACATCATAGTCCTGTGTATGTATTTCTTCTCATGTAATAATTTTACAACCCGATATATTTTGTGTCTCTACTGGAGGTTGTAGCAAATCACCTGCATCATTCCTTTGTGAATTAGAAGTTGCACGTATAACCTGTCTGTGCACCTCCTTAATACTCACAGTTTCTTTGACTGAGCCAATAGTTTTCAAATTATCAATGTTCTCACTTGTAGAACAGCTCCCATCCTGATGTTATTCACTGTCTCTATGACTGTTATTTGGCAGCCAAATATATGGCCCTGTTTAAAGTCATTATAGTCTCTCATCATTTTTCTGGTCTTAACCTGTTGTTATTTAGTGCCATACTGAGTCAATAAACAGAACAGCTCATCCAGTTTAAGTATATATTGTTTGCTTGTATACAATCTTTCAATATTAGTTTGTATCGCTTCAATATTCTTTATTAAGTGTTTTTCCTGTGGTTCAAAAAAATCCAACATTTGTAGATATTTAAACCCTGTATCCAAATTGATTTATTGTCATTTCACTAAGAGGTCTGGATAAACTTGCCCCTGTGTAGGCAAACGCATAACTGGCGGACCTCTAGGAATGATTTTAAAGTGCAGGCATGCTTCAAAGTGAAATCTCTGCCATTGCAGCTGTTTCAATTTATATAAGCTAGTCTCAAGTTCAGAATAAAGTTTAAGAACTTGCCCATCTTCGGTCTCAGTACTTAGATTATCAATGTCCAAATGAGAAAATTTAAGTTTCATCGGGGGGGGGGGGGTTGCAGTCCATGTGCGCCAACTTCCTAGCTCGTAACTTCAAAGTTCAAGTAACCAGAGTAGTGAGACAATATTCCAATTCAATGTTAACGTTATTAATGTCTGCCATCCTTCCTTGCAGCAGTAGAATAAACCAAATTAACACAAATCATCTCACTGAGGAAAAGAGTCTCTTTAGGTATACAAACCCAAAAAACACGAATAAAACAAATACCACTGAGAGTTGGATGGCAAGGGACATAAATTTAATTATCAAACAATTAAAACTCTAAAACATGTCTCTGACATCCAAGAATTCAATCTCTATGTCAGAACTATTAATGGTGAACTTAATGCATTGTTTCAACATATAGAAGAATATCCATTGTACAGTTTTTCATTTTTAGTGTTGCATATTTGTAAGTCGAATAGGAGAGGATGGGACATACGTAATTTTACTGAAGTGGATGAGGCCCAATGGATAGCGAATTTACAACCAGATACAGCACCTGGCCTAAATGGAATCCTCCCACTGAAACCTGTTTTGAGAGGGCATAGGCTCAAACACTGACTCTTGATTGGTTATGATTTTGTTTTAATATAGACAGCTTTTTATCAATGGTCATTGACCCTCCTTTGAGAGGGGGTAGGCTCAAGGAATGATTCCTGACTGGCTCTGAATTTGTTTTAATATGGTTAGTCTTTTACGAATGGTGATCTGAAGAATGATTTTTCCAAAAGTGCTAATCCATTTTATGTGCATGTTTTAGAGTTTTAATTGTTTGATAATTAAATTTATATCCATTGTCATCTGTGGTTGTATGGTATTTGTTTTATTCGTGCTGTTATTACTATCATATCTTATTTTTACTTCTACAAAAATATGATATTATTGAGGTTTGGTTCATTCATTTTCAGGAGTATGTACTGCTTGAGTTCACGATGTGACAACTTACCTGTCTTTTTTCTATGTCAGTCTATTTAGTTAATTATATAGTTTACTCATGGGGTGCATTACTAGGTATGCATGTTGACTGGGCATACTGTGGCAACTTACCTGCTGCTATACCTGTCAGATGAAATTTTTTTATTACATCCAAAGTAATCAGCCATTACTCATTTGTATGAGTCATACATTTATATGGACTTCTGACATGATTTATTGTATGATTCATGTATTGATGGGGTATGTATTGTTTATGCTCACTCAATGGCAACTTACCTATTATTTTTACTGCCACTTCAATCTGACTACAAGGCATTTGGACAGGGTTTTATGTACTTCTTGTGTATTTACTGAATGTGGGCTGTGAGTGCTCACACTGTGACATCTTTCCTGAAGTTTATTGCTTTCAGAATAATTTTAACATTAAAGAGTTCCTGACAGGATTTTATTAAACTGTTTGAGCAATGAAGTATTTAGGAATTTTCTTTTTAGGGTAAATGTGTGTTTTATGTAAACTTTGGACAATTTACCTTATGACCAACTTGTATCAGAGTACCAACCCACATCCTCCTCAGTCAAAGCAAGATATTTTTCCGTCTCCTGCTGGTCTGACTTCCTGAGTTCCTAGAAAGTAAATATAGCTGCAAGCCCTTGCTTTATGATGGGCATAGTTAGTGTCTCAACTGAGAATGGGAGACTCTTCACTGGCCATTTGTTGGTCCTCAGGCCACTCACGTCTATAGTTTCCTCTGTTGTAATCCTAATGGTCACTATGAACCGGCGGTCAGTCACATCCTTTCTGGCTGTTTCCAATGTCCGGGTCTGAGTAAGAGAGAACCATCTTTCTGGGACATGAAGCATTTTCAAAAGGATGTCACTGGATGTATATGAGGGAAGTGTCTTCAGATAGGGGGCTTATATTTCTCTTCTAGTCGGTCACACAAATATACCTGAAGACACAGTATCTGTAAGAAAAGATTTTTCTTTCCTTTTCTAAATAATGGTTACAGAAAGTCAATGCTGATTCTTAATCTTCAGCACCTATTAGGCAGATCTATTTAATTTTCTTAAGAAAGATCAATCAAATATACCTGACTTACTCAGAGATAGGGTTTTATAACTTATGAATCTTTGAACCCATACACTTTCATGCTGAGAAAAACTAGTCCTCTATGTTCCTAATGAATAAGGGCCATCCTTTGAGGACATACATGATTATGCCTGTATATATGTGGTTTGACTATTTTTAGTTCAAATAAAACTACATAGGTGTCAACCTCCTGTTCCTTCCCAGTCATGTCTCTGGTTACTATTTGGAGACAAGTGTAACTTATTATTAGTAGTTAAGTCTTTAAAGTTTTAGAAAATCATGCATAGGCTGTGTTTACAGACCCTGCTTCTGTTTAATGAGTTATTCCTCAGGTTCTTCACCCTTGCTAAATCTAGGAGTCATAGAACTAGTCCTAGTTTTTCAGGGAGCAAGGATTCATATTTCAGAATGTTATTGACACAAACAAGAGCTTCCCTTCATGCCAGGGCCAGCACAGCCAATTCTATCTATCAAGCCTATTTATAATGGCATTTCTGCATGATGGAACTGCACTAGCTGAGAATATTTTTAGAAACACTTTTAAATCTCTCTCTACTTTTCTCAACCTCCAAGTCAGAGTTTCATGGCAGAGAAATCCCCCTGAGGGTAAAGATGCAAGACCTATGCTCTTTTCATACAAACCAAAACACTTAAGTTTCTAATAGTTGTATAACAACACACTCCTGAAGTATATCAAGAAAGTAGGAGGCCCATGCTTTCCCCTTAATTTAGGTTATCTACAATCATCTGGCAGTTAGCTTTCAGAATTCCTTAACCATCCAGCCTCATTATTCATAGGTTCATAGGAGGTTACTAAACTTATGGCCCAGGAGCTCTTACAAGCCTAGCCACATTTATTCTAAGTTCCCCCAATTGTCAGTAGTTAGGTGAATGAAGTTCGCAAAGATACAAGTCTATGGTAATTAATACAGACTGCCTCTGTCCATGAGGGACATGGGCCCCACCCCAGCAGTGAATTTATGGTCACCCATCCATTGATCTAGGTTGTGTTTGAAGAGGATCAGGGATGTGCTCTGATTCATGTGAATAGGAAGCTTGTTCCAGAGAAGGGGTAGTATCTGGGAGATGTATCTATCTCTACAGTATGATTTGTTCATGTCAGAGGCTAAGTTAAGATCCCTGGAGCGAGTGACCCTAGTGTAGTTCGATTAACGCATGTGAAGCGCTTCCATCAGGGCCAGGTCAGAGACTGCCCTTTCAGCCAGGCACAGGACACCCCTTAGCAGCCTGTATTAGACAGAATACAGTGACAGGACTTTCAGTCTTTCTCCATAGGACTTGTTTTGTGTACCCTGTATTTTCTTCATGAAAAACCTCTGTGGTCTCTCCAGCTGTTGCAGATATCTGGTGAGATACATGCAAAAGGGAGCATTGTACTCAGTTACTGGCCTGATGAGGGTCAAGTACAATGTAATTATAACATCCTTAGATCTAGATGCGATGCTTTTACTTATGAGATGTGCCACACAGAAGAATTTTCTTACCACTGTGGATATGTGGTGGTTGAAATTCATATTGCTATCAACCTGAGTACCCAGATCACATACCACTGGGTCTACATTTGGGGGGTGTGCTAGCTATAACTTATTTAACAGGGATATTAGTTTTCCCAAAGAGGATAATTATGCATTTTTTGCATTTAGTTTCAGTCCTTAGCTTTGACACTGATCATTCATCTGCGTTAACCCTTTCTGCAGTATATTGGCATAATTGGGGGACTCGGTGATTGCTCCCAATCTGCAATTATCAACATACCTGGTCAGCCACAGACCATCCACATTTGGCTGGACTTCTGAGAAATAGATTCTGAACAGTAAAGGGGCCAGCACAGAGCTATGTGCTACGCCACTGGTGACTGGTCTTTTGCTAGAGGTGAGGTCACCCACGTTGACACTGTGTGTCATGTCAGTGAGCCAATTGGCTACCCATGTGGTGATGTAGGGGTTTAATTCACAACTGGGAGGGTTTCTCTATAATACCTGAGTGGGAGATTGTGTCAAATGCCTTGGCTAGATCAAGGTAGACAGTATGCACGGTCTTTCCCTCGTCCAGATCCTTGGTGACTTTCTCAAAGAAGTCAACCAGGTTTAACATATATGATCTACTCTTATCAAATCCAAACTTTGTTGGGTCCAGGGTTGGAGATTACCTATGTCCTTGTTGATAAGGTCCATAATGATTCGGCCTTACAGATGAGGCTAGTCAAGCCTATGGGTCTATAATTCCCAGGGTCATTTGATGGTCCTGCTTTGTGCAGAGGGATTACTATTGCTGTCCTCTTTTCTGCCTGAATATAGCCAGTCTGCAGGCTACAGTTAAACAGGGATCCAAGTGGGTCTGCTAGGTCACTGGAACGTTGTCTGGTCCCACTGATGCTGTGTTTTTGGTCTTGAAGATGGCAGAGTTTACCTGTTCTCTTGAGATAACTGGCTGTGGAATGCTGGCAGGTATACTTTGGGGGATGATTGATGGGGTGAAGTTTGCTCCAAATCTGTCAGCTAGCAGGTTAGCTAGTACCTCCAGTTGAGCTTCAGTGACGCCATCCACAAACAGTTCAGCACATAGATGGGTATTCCGCTTTAGATTTTGGATATAGTTAAAGAATGCCTTGTGTTTATCCCTAGCTAGGGGAGACTATGTTTGCTTTGTAATTAGCTTTGGAGGCCTTGACTAGATCTCTGATTTGTTTGTTTAGGTTAGAGAGGGATTTCTTCCTCTACTGAGACAGTTCCCTCTTGTTTTTGGACATTAGTTTCTTTAACAAACTACAGAACCAATACAGGCAAAATCTACAAACATAAAATGACACCTGTTATAGTATTGGTAAGAACAATTGGAGCCAGCACTAAAATGGTCAAAAAACTTTAATACCAATAGAATTAAGCACTTTCGTTCTTATGCATTAAGAACTTGATCAGGACTACTTATGCTAAAAATTACTTTAAATGCATTCTTTAAAATCACATGAACTACCCACTAACCAATAGCATCCATCATTCAATCAAGTATAAATCAGTTACATTGCATCATAGTATTTCAGCTTTGAAACAGGATTAATTCTACAAGCATCATTTAATCCAGGAGAACTTGTGGCATTTTACCTTAGTTGCCATTTAAGCTCACTTGCATTTAAATGCTCATTCATAACCTTCTCCTGTAAATCAAATTTAATTTGTTCTAGAACCATAAAACCAAATTTGTGTGAGTTATGTTCAGCTGTATGCCTGTGTAAGGCATCTGTGGTTTTTCCTTTTCAAATATCAAACAGATGTTCATATATTCATTCTTTCAACCTCCTAGAGGTCTTACCCACATAATAAGCCAAACAGACAAAAAGCATAAACACTGCGCTAAGTAAACCACATTCTTTGAACTGCAGGAGAAATAACCTTTAATCTTATAAAGAACACCTCTGATGCAAATACTATCAGTACCCAAAATCCTGCTGCATTGTGAACAATGACCACACTTAACAGTTCCATTTTTCCATATTGCTTACTATGCTTTGTTGAATTCTATTAGATTCTAAATAGTTTTTAACAGTTTTATCTCTCCTGTAAATAATCTGTGGTTTGCCTCCTATTTTACCCAACAAACCAGGGTCTAAACATATCTTCAGTTTTTTAAGAATACTTTCAGCTATGGCATTACTATCTAATGTGTAAGTAGTTATAAACATGTTCCTACCTATTATTTCCCTACCTTTTACCTTAATATTTACATTCTAATCTATCATATTACCTAAAATAGGAACATAAACCCCCATTTCCCTTTTTCTAAACACTTCTTCCTTTATATTACTTAAAAATTCCAAGGGGTATTCTTTCTTTAAGAACATGTCTATTAAAATCTCGCATTCCTTAAAAAAAGTTTCAGAATCGGAAGTCATCCTGACTAATCTTACTGACCTTTTACAAGTGGCTGTTTTGATGCCTGGGATGTCAACTGGAATAATGAAGATATGCACTGGAAAAAGTTGGTTTATGGCGTACATGTGAACAAAACCTTTTATTAGTTGAATCCTTCTTTAATTCCACATCAAGGAATGCTTATGTTTGCGTCAAATGAAAAAGAAAATTAAAAAAAAATCAATGGTACTGTTTATATAGACCAAACATTCTTGTAACTTGTTGACTGTATCAACCCATAAAATAAATATGTTGTCCAGGAATCATGTGTATATTGTCCAACTCTGGGCATATTCAGTGTCTAGAATGTACTCATCCTCCCACTCGGTCATTACATAGTTGGCAAACATGGGGGCACAGGCTGTCCCTATGGCCACACCTGTAGTCTGCCTATAATACTGGCCCTCAAAATACAGAAACTTATTTTTTTTAAACTAACTCCATTAGCACCACTGTTGCATTGATATTATTGGTGCTCAAATCAGTACGTTTAAATAACTGTTTTTCAAACCAACTAAAATCCCACTGATGTGGAATGTCTGAAAATAAGCTATGGACGTCAATCGTAACAAACAAAGCGTTAAATTGGAATGGTGTATTATTTAACTCTGCTAGAAAAGGCTAAGAATCTTTACAAATTTGCACTCTATTGTTGACACCTTGCTTTAAATAAACATACAATAACTTGGCTATAAAATAAATTTTAGAATGAGTTGAGTCCACTATTGGATGAAAAGGAGAATGCATTATATTTTTATGAATTTTAGGTATGTCAAAGATGCTGGCACTAACTGGCTTTTCATTAAACATGTACTCATAATCAATTCTAGAAATCTGGCCCTGGAACAACATATCTAGCAAGACTGATCAATGTTCTGGTAAGCACTACTGATTTCATTACTCAATACCTCTACATACATATCATCTAACAGCAAAGCATTTATATGGTTCAAATAGTCTACTTGTTCCATAATCAGCAACCCTTCTCCCTTATCAGGCTTCATTTTACAAGCAGTAGTATCATTTGCTAACTCATAAAAAGTTTACTTTCAGAATAATTCATATTAAAATATTTAACTCTACTAAGTTGCTCTAAAATTTCACGTATATCAAATTCACATAGCTTTCCAAACACACAAAAGCACTGATTTAGGGGAGGGTTAAATAAGCTAGCTATTCATAAACCACTAACTTCACAAGTTGAGCTGCTACCATGAGACCATAATGCTAAGTCCAATTTCTGTGTAAATAGTTTCAAATCAAAAAGTGTTTGAACCAAATTGTCTCTTCTCAACAGATCAAATGACAGTCCTCTAGCTAAAATATTACCATCTTCTTCTTTTCTTCTTCTTTCAGCTGCTCCCGTTTCGGGTTGCCACAGCCGATCATCTGTTTCCATTTCTTCCTGTCCTCTGCGTCTTGGTCTGTCACACCAATCACCTGCATGTCCTCTCACCATATCCATAAACCTTATTTTAGGCCTTCCTCTTTACCTGTTACCTGGCAGCTTCATCCTTAGCATCTTTTTCCCAATATACTCTGCATCCCTCCTCAGCACATGACCAAACCAACGTAATCTTGCCTCTCTGGCTTTGTCTCCAAGCCTTCCAACCTGGGCTGACCCTCTAATATACTTATTCCTAATTCTGTCCACCCTCATCACACCTAGTGCAAATCTTAACATCTTTAACTCTGCCACGTCCAGCTCTGACTCCTGCCTTTTTGTCAATGCCACTGTCTCCAACCCACATAACATAGCTGATATTACTACCCTCTTGTAGACCTTCCCTTTCACTCTTACTGGTACTCGTCTGTCACAAATCACTCCTGACACTCTTCTCCACCCACTCCATCCTACCTGTACTCTCTTCTTCACCTCTCTTCCACTCTCACCATTACTCTGAACTGTTGATCTCAAGTATTTAAACTCATCCACCTTCGCCACCTCTACTCCCTGCATCCTCACCATTCCTCTATCCTCCCTCTCATTCACACACATATATTCTGTCTTAGTCCTGCTGACCTTCATTCCTCTTCTCTCTAGAGCTTATCTCCACCTCTCCAGGGTCTCCTCCACCTGTTAGCATGATGTACAGAAATACGTTTGGAAGAAAAATTATAGATTGTAAAATCACCATTGTCATTTAAAACCATTTGTATTACTTCATTAACAGTACCGTTGGTGGAAAAAACTCCCGTCCTTACTTGTTGTTGTTGCAATTGTTCCACGAATTCCTCTTTGGTCTGGTCCCTTGCTTCACATATGGATTGCTATATTCCTATCTGCTCCGTGAATTGGACCACTGCTTGTTGTTCAGCGATTCTAATGTCCTGATTGGCTGTTGATCTAAAGGGGCTGACTCCTCTTTCTGGAATGAATTTGAAGTAGTGGACTGTTGCTCAACCTGTTTCACACTCTGATTTGTCAACTGTTCACAGCTACCAAGGTAACCTGGAAGGTATGGATATGCTTTAACTTTTGAATATTCATCAGCATCTCTCTTCAATTTATTTACTTTACGCTCCAAAATAATTTTACATGTTCTATCAACATCCAAGAACAGGTTACTATAATTTGTTTTGTAGTGGTTAAAATGTAAGTGGTTAACATCGGTATGATGAGTGACTCCAATAAGTCCAGGTATGCAGTATGCTTTTCCTGGTTCATGGTGGGGGACTTATAACTAGCTATGATGTGGTAGAGGATTTTGCCTATGGTTAATTAGACATGGAGTAACTTGAGAGAGTCGTACTGTTTGACCAGTCTCGAGGGGTACTTATCCTTAATGAAGATGGATTCATCTCCCCTTTTGATTCTTTCACACTCAGTTTGTGGTCTGAATGTATTTGTAGCTCTGCATGGCTGGGATGCTTTTCGTGGCTTTGAACCACGTCTTAGTAACTGCACAGATGTCAGCATCTTCCAAGGTGAGGAGTGCTTCCAGGGAGTGCAGTTTCTTGTTTACACTCCTAGCATTTAGTAGCAGTAACCTGAGTTTCTCTAGAGAGGATTTTGTTATGTTGGGAGGTTGTTTATTTTGACACTGCCTAAAAAAGGCACAATAGGGTTGGCTAATGCCTTTGCCAGTATCTTCGGCAAAACAGTATGGCCTGTCAACCATGTCTTCCCAGGATGACAGATATTGGATCCCTTTGGACTGACACCAGAACCTAAGCCAATTATTAAAGTCAATCATTTTTTGTATGTATTGTGGCATCATCCTTAGAGAAGGTAGACTGCTGCTTAAGGCTAGGCTTATAGCTGCATGTGACACATAATCTGAGAGTTTAGTCAAGTCTCACTTCATCTAGTCTACAGAGGTACATCTCATTCATTCACCCCCCCCCCCACGTGGACTATGATGGAGTCATACTGGTACTTGTGGTTGAGTGACTTGAGTGCTTGAGTGACTTGACAGATCCTGGCACCTGACAGCCAGCTAACTGTAACCCGCTCCTTATCCAGCCTGGTGAGGGGAACATACATGTGTCTTACTATGGAGTCTCCTATGACCAGTACACTGGGTTTTGTGGTGTTACACCTTATGGGCTTATTTGCTGAGACACGTGTGTGTGTGTGTGTGTGTGTTATGAGTTGTAGGGTTTTTTGCATTGCGATGGGTGTAAATTGTTTCTGAAGGCACCATTTGGGAGGCCTCTGGTCTTTTGGTAAGTTACTAGTGAACACCTCTGCATATGTGGGTTTATGTGTCGTGTCCTTATTTAGTGTGGGAAGTGATATGTGAGTACTGACAACCTGTTTGGCATTTGATTTATCTGTATGTGAGAGTCTTGGCTCCAATTTCATAGTGTAACTTCATCTCTCACATAATGTATTTGTTTATTTCTGGAGTAAGTGGTTGTTAGTATACATGAGACATTTGCTAGATTGCATTAGGATGCCCATATCCACCAGGCTGGCCACACAGATGTTAGGAAACTGCCCATCCATGATCCTTACTGTGGATTTAGTCAGGTAAGGGAATGTGTTAAATTATATATAAATTATTACATGGTGGCATAGAGAGTGTGAGTGGGAACTAAGCTTTGTGCAGTCAAAAGCAATCACATGAGGCAATGCTGCTCAGCATGCAACTTGTTTGCTGCTAGAGCAGCAAGAAGCTGTGTATAGTGTTAGTGATAGATACTCTAATGGAATTTCAGTTTTAAGACATTTCCATGTGTACAGGGCACTGCTAATCACCGCTGTGTGCAGAACAGCTTAGCTCAAATGCGAGCCTTAAATATGAGCAAAGAGGAGCAACTTTTAAGCTAACTACCTATCAGGTAAGCACACAGTAAGCCTTCTATTAGCAATTCCCAACTCAGACAGGTCAGATCAGCACACGTCTGCCACAAGAGTTCAGGAAAAACCCCTCCTAATGTGAAATGGCTGGTTTGGAGCCCAAGTGTAAAAAGACCATACAAATTAGCTATAACAACCCTAGAACTATTGGATATAATGCATAACAGTGCAGTTACTTACTTAAATCGACAGTAGACAGTACAGTTTTTTTGAAAGGTGCATAAAAGCAAATATCTTTAAAAACTGCTAAAATACAGTTGCAATTAATACAAGTAGTGCAAAAAAACACTTATTTACTGTCAGACCAATACACAGTGGCAAACATTCAAAGCTGAACAAGGACAAGCCCTCATTTGCACAGTTTGAATGAATGAGGGGGTTTTCCAGGTATTGATCCAGTTTTGGGGGGAACACCTTAATGACTTTCTGTTAGCCTCCTTTTCAAAACTGACAAATAAAATCATCATTCGTACCTTATACATTCCACCCTGTCCACTGATACTCACGTAATTCTGACTATTCAAAAGAGTTACCTACAGAATATTTGCGGTGAACCCCTTTTGGTCCAGGTAATTTTGGTTCTCCCTTCTTAAGGGCTTGGATAAAGGCAATTATCATAAGTTTCCCCATCATCTTGATCTACTCACACAAGACAGGGGCAATTGAAATACCCATTCTATGTTCTTTAAAATTTCTGCCTGGATTCTGATACCTTTTAAGCACTTATTTTGTTTTGAGGATGTGCAGCAGGTAATGAAAGAAGCAGTAAACCCTGTTACTAGGAAATCTTTCTCTGACATTCACAAGACTTCTCTAGCTGGTGTCTACCAAATAACCAGACCCAATCTGGGACTGTACCACTGGCGCTTAAATATTTGTGTGAGTTGCTCTGAACTTTGTATTACTTTGTTGAGGTACATTTTGAGGTCACTTTAACTTGTCTGCCCACAGATACTTTCCTTTTCTTAACATTTTCACAGTAAAATATTTTCAATAGGAATTTCACCTGAGTTGCCTTACAAACAGTTTTCTCCTTATTGGGATCTTAACTTTTCATTGAAATACTTAAAATACGTTTCCATCTGAACCTGTACTGCTGGAATGTTAAAGTTCTTTACATGGAAAACTATTCTTTATTTGCTCTGACTTCTGCAAATACGGTATTCTGAGATGCAATCTCTCTTGGTGGATCAACATTTTTTGGTCTGTGTTTGGGACAGCGTATCTGTAAAAACTAATCCCTCACTCAGGTCCAAAGTTTTCGGAGTTGAATCAAGACATCACTCTTCCACTGTTCCATCATAACCCTCAGATCCATGGAGAAAAAATTTACTCTGGACATACATTAGCAGCTCTGGTACTATCTTGGAAAAAAAACAGGTCCTATAGAAAAGTCTTTCAGCTATGTATTTCTTATGTTGGGATTAAGAAAGGACAACAATTTCAATCAGACAATTTTCAGTTAGTTATCTTCAGGTATTGCCTTTTGCTATACCCACCCTGATAAACCAAATGTAGGCAATGTAAAGGCTTTCCCTCTGAGAGCCTTGTTTCCTTTGATGGCATACTAGAAAGTGGTAGATTCTATAAGATTTTCTAGAGGCAACTATGTGGTCCTCTATTTTCATATACCAGGAATAACATACTGGATTCCTCATTTACATCTAGAACTGATTTGGCTAAGGCCACTCTCTAGGGACTCCTGTATTAATATCCTTCTTCCTCTCAGGTTGGATAACTTATGGTATAGTCTATCCATAGGTTTCAGCAGCTGTTGGGAATGATGAACATAGTACAGTTGTGCAAGCTGTTATTACCCACAACAGTAAATGTTTGAATTCCTCAGTGTTGCAGTAGCTGTACTCTCCCACCACCCCCTTGTTGTATACATTTTACGGGTCTGTGTTATATATTTGAACTGTCAAAATGTCGAATACCATATTTTCAAGACCATATGGTCAATATTTGAAAGTTCGAATATGTAATAAAATAAAAAAAAAAAAAGAAAAACATACCTTAACAGCGCGAGCAGGGGGGTAATCCCCCCTGCATCCTCCCACCCCCCCTACTTAAATATACCAACTCCGAAACCGCACTTCAGTGCAGAAAAGGGAAATTTTCCCATTCTGCACTGTACTGCTCCATTAAAGTCAACCTTCGAACACTTGAAATGTCGATCATATGGTCTCGACCATATCATGATCGACATTTCAAGCATTTGTTTATTTGACATAGACCCTATTTTACAGGGGTGATTTTTCTCTTTTTTTTCCAATTAATGACATGTTTGTCAATTCAGGATGAATTCTCCCCTCTTTGCTTAGGGGCAACAAAGTCCTGAAGTTTTTGGCTGCTTCTATAGCTACCTCCAAAAGTACATAGCCTATAAGCAGCCAGAGGGACTGCAAGGGAGGGGATTAGAGCTTTGGGAAGCTGTTTGATTGCTGTATCCTTGGCAGGATGCAACACACAGGCTACTGCAGCAGTCGGGAATTCGAACACCTATTATGGGTAAATTAAACTTCACAAGTGTACTTTTCTTTTCAACAATTATTCACTTCAATATTACATAAACTATTCATTGTCTGCCTTCCCATAAACCACATACATGCTGTTAAACATTATTCTAAGTGTATTGTTCCAGCAAATTCCATTTATTTCTATACAATTCGCTCCTTCCAATTTCTAAACATAATATCTTTAGTTCTTTTATCTACATTACAATATTCTCTACTTCAATTACAACTGGTTTAGATAATGATTTCCATTTTTAGTAATTACTTTTCAGGTGGCAGTAGCATTAAAGGGAATTAATTAATAATTAATTACTTAACTGCAAGACCTTACAAGGTATAGGTAATTCAGATAGCGTATTCCAGCTAAAAAATAAGTTCCCTTAGTTTCAGTCATTTGCTCTCACAACATTTCTTACAGCGTTCTGTAGGGACTTTTTAAAATCTGCCAGCTAGTTAAACTCCCCAAAAACAAGTTTCCAGTTGCCTTTCTCTTGTCCATCATACCTCCAGGATTTGCTGTCTACCCGAGGAAAAATACTTTGAAGTCTGCTTGGGTTATAAAAATACCTAATCAAACACATCTAAGCAAATATCCTAAACCCTCTGGTCTTTGTTGTATTTCTGGGAACCATTCAGATATTCTTCCATTATTCCTTTTTAAATTGCCTTTCTAATCTTTCTTCCCAGTCTTTCCTAACCTCCTCCAATAGATTCTTACAGTTATCATAGGTTCATACTAGGCTATCTGCCCTAGGGCATTTATAAGCCTAGCCAGAGTGTGTTTGGCTTTCGCCACCCATTTTAAATTAATTTTGCTATGCCCTTTTTCAAGGTTAGTATACTGTGCCTCTGTCTAACAGTGACACAGAAGTGATACCCGGGGTAAACCTACGATCTCCCATCCACTCATCAAGATTCCTCTTGAAGAGAGTCAGTGAGGGACTCTGCCTAACCTGGACTGGGATTTTATTCCAGAGTGAAGGGAGCCTCTGGGTTATGAATCTGTCCCTCCAGCATGTCCTATTTATTTCAGTGCTGAGGTTCAAGTCTCTCGCGCGTGTAGCTCGATGGGATTTGGATTTTCTGAGGTGCAGCATGTCCCTTAATTCCGGGTTGGACATGGCCTTATACGTCAGGCACAGGTCACCTCTGAGCAGGCGATATGCCACTGAGTAGAGCTGGAGTTTCTTTAACCGGGCAGCATATGGCATCTGTTTGAGCCCTTTGATCCTCTTGGTGAGGTACTTTTGGGGACTTTCCAGTTGCTGCAGGTGTTTGGTAAGGTACATCCCAAAAGGGGCATTGTACTCGATTATGGGCCTGATGAGGGATGAGTAAAGAGGCACGATGACCTCCCCTAATCTAGATGAGAATCCCTTCATGATTAGGTGGGCTATATAAAATGTTTTTCTAACCACTTTGGCCACGTGGTTGTCAAATGAGAGATTGCTATCAACTTGGGTCCCCAGGTCCCTAATTACTTCTTCTGTACTTAATGGATTACCACCTATGTGGTAATTTGTGGGCACTTTGTTTTTGCCAAAGGGATGACTATACACTTTTGGCGTTTAGCTTGAGGCCATGGCTCTGGCACCAGTTGTCTGTTTCTGTGAGGCCCTTTTGGAGGATGCTTGTGTCGGCTGGAGAGTCGATTATGGCGTCAGTTTGCAGTCATCTGTGAACTTGGTCAGCCACAGTCCTTCCGTGTTGGCCTGTACCTCCGAGAAATATATACCAAACAAGAGAGGTCCCAGGACTGAGCCTTGTGGGACGCCACTTGTAACTGGTTTGGAGTCTGACATGGCTCCAGCAATTCTAACCATGTGGGTTCTGTCCTTGAGCCAGTTTGCAACCCATCTAGTGACATAGGGGTTTATATTTAAGCTGGTGAGCTTATCTATAATGCCCAAGTGGGGTATTGTATCGAAGGCTTTTGCGAGGTCCAGATAGGCTGTGTGGACCACCTTCCCTTCGTCAATGTCCTTGGTGACTGTTTCAAAGAAGTCAACCAGGTTTAAGAGGCAGGATCTGCCCTTAACAAAGCCAAACTGGGTAGTATCCAGTGTCTGTAGGTCCCCAATATCTTTATTTATGAGGTCCATGATGATCCTTTCCATAGCTTTGCAGACCAAGCTAGTCAGGCTTATGGGGCGATAGTTTCCAGGGTCCGTTGAGGCACCACCTTTGTGGAGAGGGACCACTGTTGCTGTACGCCACTCTTTGGGTACATATCCTGTAGTAAGGCTGAGATTGAACAGTAGTTTTATGTTTGGGTTTAGCTCTTCTTGGAGTTCATGTAGGATGCAGCCTGGGACACCGTCTGGTCCCATTGATGCTGTGTGTTTTGCTTTGGAGAGGGCGGCTCCCACCTGAGCATCTGAGATGTCAGGGGGGCAGCACTCTGCTGGGATAGATATTTGCCCTTTTGGTGGGGAGGGAGAAGTTTGCACTGAACCTGTCAGCTAGGATGTTGGCAATGTCTGTGGGATCAGTGTATTTTTTGTCATTTTGGACTAATTCTGAGCATATCTGGGAATTCCCACCCAGGTTCCTAACATAACTAAAGAAAGCCTTGTGATTATCCTTAGTGTCCTGTGCAATTTTTCTCTCGAAGCTGGCCTTTGACGATTTTATGAGTGCCCTTAGTTTTTTGCTAATACTGATCAGAGATGCCTTCCCTTTTAGGGATTTTGCTCTATCATGTAGTAGCTCCCTCCTTCTATTGTATAGTTTGTTTATGGCTGGGGTCCACCAGACAGGTCGTCTGCCTTTGGAGGATTGGGTCTTGGTTTTATTTGGGATTGCATGATCCATGCATTCCTGAAGGTGTTCATAGAATGTATTGATAAAGGATTCTGCGTTCTGGGACGTATTTTCCACAGGCCCGGGGGCTTTGAAGGATTCCACCTCGGTTTTGAGGAGTGTGAAATTTGCTTTAGAGAAGTTTTTCACTGTGGTTTTCTGGGCAGGGGGTGGGGTCGGGATGTGAATATCCAGTGAGATCAGTTTATGGTCTGATCTAACCAGTGAGGGATACACTTCTGGTCTGGAGCATAGAGTCCCCATGTTGGTGATGATCAGGTCCAGTATGTTTTCCCCTCTTGTGGGAGTGGTAACAAGTTGTTCCATAGCATTTGAGTTTATGAATTCTAGGAACCTTTGGGCAAGGGTGTTGGAGCTAGAGTAATGCTCCCAATCTATGTTTGGGTAGTTGAAGTCGCCCAATATAATGGTGTTCGGAGAGACCTTCATATTTTCCAGTGTTCTCAGGAAGGCCGAGTGGGGTTCCTGGGTTTGGGAGGGTGGTCTGTAGAAGGTTATAAACTGAAAGGCAGTTTTACCCACTGTTAGTTGCACATGGATAGTCTCTGATGCTTTGTGCTTTGCCACCAACCTGGAGGTGTGGGTATCTTTGATGAATATCGATACTCCCCCTCCTTTTGTGGTTCGGTCCAAGTTTTGGGGCTGAAAAGCATGGTATGAGGTATAACCTGGTAGTGCTGGTGTGCTCTCGGGAGTCCTGAACCAGGTTTCTGTTACTGCACAGATATCAATGTTCTCCATGCTAAGGAGAGTTTCGATGCGTGCATCTTGAGGTTTAGACTTCTAGCGTTGAGTAGCATTACTCTTAGTTTCTTATCCCTTGTGATACCTATGGAGGTGGGTTTGTCTTTTGAGCCTTGCCTAAAAAAGGCACTATGGGGGTAGCAAGAGCCTTTGCCAATATTCGAAAGCCCAGAGGTGACAGGTGCAAGCCGTCCCTAGCAAAGCATCGTGGCTTGTCGTGCATATCATCCCAAGCTGACAGGCATTGGATCCCCTTTGAATGACACCAATACTTAAGCCAATTGTTGAAATTGATCATCTTGTCTTCATATTGTGGCATCATTCTTGGTGAGGGTAAGATGCTACTCAAGGTCAGGGTCATACCAGCCTGGGCTACATGCTCAGAGAGCTCCTCTATGTCTCTTTTCATGTAGTCCAGGGAGGTACGTCTCAGGTCATTCACACCAGCATGGACAATGACTGAGTCATATTTGCACTTGCCTTGGAGTGACCTGAGTGCTTGTGTTATGTGGCGGATCCTAGCGCCAGACAGGCTGCTCACCGTGACCTTCTCCTTGTTCAGCCTGGTGAGCGGGACGTCAGTGTGCCTGATGATAGAGTCACCTATTACAAGTGTATCAGGTGTGTTGTTTAGCCTTAAGGGCTGTGACTGTTCAGCACACTGGCTTTGTGAGATATGTGTTGCACGTGTTTTGTTTTGGGGTAGCGGTTGCTTGGGTGTCTGCTTTGGATGTCTCTGCTGCTTAGGCAGATCTTTATTTAGAGCCTCCGATTATGTTTTTGTGTGATTATGTGTTTGGTTTGCTGTAATGGTAGGTCTATGTGAGACTGGAATTGTAGTGAGTGTGGTTTCCTTCTCCTCCTGACTGGTTATGCCAGTACTGAGTTGAGAGAGCTTAGCCTCCAGTTTGGCTATATGGTTGCATCTCTCACATGTGTTGGAATTTGTTGGGAGGAGGAGAGGGTTGTCTGTGTACATGAGGCAGTTGTAACATTGCCTCAAGATTCCCATATTCACCAGCTGGACCGGAGAGCAGATTGACAACTGACCTTTGGACATGCTAGAATAATATTGGGAATTCCTTTATAATTGAAAACAAGGGCCAATGGGGAGCGAGGGTGTAGTGCTTTTAATTTTTAGTGCTGACTTATAATTGCTTTAGTGAGCAAGTGCCAGGTAACAAGTGCAATGTGTTACAGGTAACTTAAATGCAAAAAACGACAAACAGTAACTTTCTTTCAAGCGAAGCAAGGAAATAAGTACAGTAAGCAATGCAGATATCACTAGGGATCCACAGAAGCACTGAGAAGTCGCGTTTTAGGTGGAATTAGCATTCCAGGGAAATAACAAGCATACAAACAAAGCTAGATTCAGCAGGCCTGGATCTAGTCTATGCTACAGCAAACAAGGTGTACCAATTTCAGTAAGATACAGTTCAAATATTCAGGCACTATAAACCTTTAACCAGAAATTCCCACCTCAGAAGTGCAGAGTCCATGCCCTACTAATTATCACCTTTTTAATAGCAACTTCTGTTCTATGATAGACTAAAAACACTGCCTTCATTTAGCACTCCCCTATCCCAGTCTCTTTTCCTATACTCTAATATCAGTTGATATCAATCCCTGGAAGGGAAGACAGTCTCTAACCTTCAGGCCAAACTTCTGGTTGGCTTTATCCTACTCAGTTACCTTTCCCTCTCTAGTTATTTGTTCCCAATACCTTGGGTCCTCTGACAATTTTCTCAACTAAAATCCCACCCACTCTTGCCTATATTCTGTATCCCTACTTGCAATCATCCGTATTGGCAAAATCTCCTTTCTCCATTTCAGTGTTGGCTTAGTTCTTAGAATAAGTTTTGCGATTTTATGATTATGATATTCCAAATGGTTATTTTCCTTAAGAATCTGCATCCAGAACCCCCCCCCCAATTTCATCATCATCCATTTCCACTTCAGTTTATGACCCTATGCTTGTGTTATGCATATAAGCCTTAACTGTGTAGGTCTAAAGTATCCATTCAAATTAGACAATGCTAAGCCACCTTGCTCTATGGGGAGGATCAACATATTCTTCTTAACTCTTGCCCTCTTCCTTTCCCAAACAAATTCCTTTAATTGTTTAATAATTATTGTCCACAACTTCCCCCCGGTTGATAAAAAATATGCCCGAACTGTAAATAAAACTAAACTGACAAAAAACATTTTTACTGCTTGCAAATTACTATCCATATCCAAAATCAAGAGCTTCCAGTTTCTCGTTTTTTTATCTTTTCCCACATATCCTTTAGCTGCCATAACAGCATCCTTTTTATTTCATACATTGTGAATGTGCAGCATTTCCATTAAAGCAGGCTCTGAGATTGCCTTAAAAGCAAGACACAGATCTTTTCTGAATAGTCTGCTTGACAGAGAGTACAAAGACAGAGATGTCAGTCTGTTAACATATGACATGTTGAAGGCTTTGAATTTTCTTTGTAAGAAACCTTTGGGGTCTATCCAATTGTTGCAGGTGCCTATTAAGGTACATACCAAAGAGAACATTGTAGTCTATTATTGGCCTGATGAGGGAAGAGTACTGGGGGATTATAACCTCTTTACTTTTGGAGGCGATGCCCTTACTTATGAGATGGGCAATGTAGAAAGCTCTTCTTAACACTGTGGAGACATGGTGGTCAAAGAACAGGTTGCTGTCAACCTGTGTGCCCAAATGTCTCACCACAGATTGAGTGCTTTAGGTTTTGTTATTACTGGGTAATCTGCACTACCTTGCTGAAATGGATGACAATACATTTTTTCTGCATTTAGTTTGAGCGCATGACTTTGGCACCAATCATTGGTCTGTGTAAGACCCAATTGTAGGATGTTGACATTATAAGGGGGCTATGACTGATCCTAGCTTGCAGTTGTCTGCAAACTTTGTCAGCTATATGACCGATCCTAGTTTGCAGATGTCTGCAAACTTTGTCAGCTATATGACCGATCCTAGTTTGCAGATGTCTGCAAACTTTGTCAGCTATATGACCGATCCTAGTTTGCAGATGTCTGCAAACTTTGTCAGCCATAGACCTTTTGCTTGTGCCTGTACATCCAAGAAGTAGATTCCAAATAATCGGGGCTCCAGCAACGAGCCCTGTGGAACACCACTGGTTACAGGTCTGGTGGTGGAGGTAGAGTCCCCTATTTTAACTATGTGTGTTCTGTGAGCCAGTTTGCAACCCACCTGATGATATACGGGTTAACCCCAGCTGAGTTAGTTTATCAATGATGCCAGAGTGGGGAATAGTGTCAAGTGCCTTGGCTAAGTCCAAATAGGCCATGTGAACAGATTTAACTTCGTTCAGGGCTTTGGTGACTGTCTTGAAGAAGTCCACCAAGTTCAGTAGGCATGATCTCCCTTTAATGAAACCAAACTGGGTAGGGTCAAGCATTTGGAGGTCTCCTACATCTTTGTTGATAAGGTCCATGATAATTCTCTCTATGGCCTTGCAGCTAAAGCTAATCAGGCTTATGGGCCTATAGTTCCCAGGGTCAGTGGATGTACCCCCTTTATGTAAAGGGGTGACGGTAGCCATTTTCCATTCCCAGGGACATAACCAGTGTTTAGGCTGTAGTTGAAAAGAGTGCTCAACAGTGCAACTAATTCCTGTTTTAATCCATTCAGAATGCAGCCAGTGATGATGTCAAGTCCCATAGAGGCTGCCTTTTTTGGCTTTGGAAAAGACATTTTAAGACATGCTCCTTAGAGATTACAGGTGGGGAACAGGTTGGGGGGATGCTTTGGGTATATGTGGTGAGGACAGGGGACAAACGTTCTCACTAAACCTATCCGCTAGCAGAAAGACTATTTCCACAGGTTCAGTATATGTGGAGCCATTAACAACAAGTTTTGTGCAAATCTTGGTTTTTCCTTTAAGGTTGCTGATGTAGCTAAAGAATGCCTTATGGCTACCCTTCGAAAGAGAGGCTAACTTTGATTCATAGTTAACTTTAGATTACTTTACAAGGTGTCTTATTTCTTATTTAAGCAGAGAAGGGAGTTCTTCCAATTATGGGAACATTCCTTCCTGCTCTTAGACAGCAATTGCTTTCTCCTTTTGTATAGCATGTTAATGGTGGATGTCCACCAGGCAGGTTTGTTCCTTTTTGAAGATCTTGCTTTGACCCTGTATGATACGGCTGAGTCATTGCAATTATACAGATGTTTATACAAAGCACTGGCATATATCCCAGTATAGGTGTCCTTGACATCAGAGGGGGCATGTGCTATGAAGCTATTAATGCCATCTCATAGTAAGCTGTAATTGACTTTGGAGAAGTTTTTTAGTCTAGTTTCTGCTGAGGGTGGTTCAGATGCTACTGTTACTTCTAATAAGACTGACTTATAATCAGACCTCACCAGGGAGGACTGCATACTTGGGGCAGTGCAACGGTCTCCCATGTTTGTGAGCAACAGGTCCAGAATGTTTGAGTCCCTTGTGGGGGTGTCAAATAACTGGACCAGGGCATTGGTGCTAACAAAATTCAAGAACCCTTGGGCAAGTGCGTTAGTTTAGGAGTGGTTTGCCCAATCTATGGTTGGGTAATTGAAGTCTCGAATAACCAGAGTGTTTGGTTGTAAACTGAGTGATTCAAGTAAGTCCAGGTAGGCAGTGTGGGTATCCTGATTCATGGAAAGGCTCCTATAGCTAGCAATAACTTGGAGCGGGGTCTTGCCTACAGTCAGTTATACCTGGAGTAGTTCAAGGGAATCATTATGTTTAACCAATCTGGAGGTGTATTCATCTTTGATGAATATTGATACTCCACATCTTTTAGTTCTCCCACCCTCATTTAGTGGTCTAACCGTGTGGAAGGCATTATAACCTGGTATGGCCAGGGTACTTTCTGCAGCCTTAAACAAAGTCTCTGTGACTGTACAGACATCAGTATCTTCTAAAGTAAGGACAGCTTCCAGAGATTGCAGTTTCAGATTTAAACACCTAGCATTTAGCAGCATAACCTTGAGGTTGTTTGTTGAGGATATCTTTACATCAGGAATTTTGTTCTTGTGAAATTGCCTAAAAAAAACATTATGAGAGAGGCAAGAACCTTAGCCAGTAACCGAAAACCCAGTGGTGACAAGTGAAGACCATCTCTGGCAAAGCATCAAGGTCTATCGATCATATCATCCTAGGCTGACAGGTACTGGATCCACTTAGAATGACTGTTGAAGTCAATCATTTTTTGTTTGTATTGTGGCATCATCTTAGGCAAGGGTAAATACACTGCTTAAGGCTAGGGACATAACTGCCTGGGACACATAATCAGAGAGCCCAGTCATGTCCCTCTTCATGTAGTCCAGTGAAGTATGTCTCAAGTTGTTCACATCAACATGGACTATGATGGAGTCATAATGGTACCTGTTGTTGAGAGACTTAAGTGTGGGTGTGACGTTGCGAATCCTGGCACCTGACATTCAGCTAACCGTGAACTCTTCCTTATCCAATCTGGTGAGTGGGGATTTGTGTGTCTCACAATGGAATCACCTATGACTAAGATACTGGATTTTGTGTTTTGCCTTAGAGGCTTAAATAGTGAGACACGGTGCACTTATAAGTACTGTGGTCAACTGTGAATGTGCCATGTGAAGTGCACTTGTGTTTGGGAGGTCTCTGATCTTTACATAGGCTTTTTGAGAGGGCCTCCATATATGTAGGTTTATGTGTTGTTTGCATGATTGACTCTGGAGGTGAGGTGTGTAGACTGACAACCTGCTTTGTGTCACATACACTGACTGGTGAGTGAGACAGCCTGGATTCTACATTTTTAATATGGATGCACCTCTTGCATGTAGAATTTGTGTGCATTAGGAAAAGTGGGTTGTCACATGAGGCAACTGCTACATTACTTCAGGATGCCTAGTTCGACCAGGCTGGCTGGAGAAATGGTGGGAAATCGTCCATCCACAGTGCTAGGTGTAATGGCATGGTCAGTAGCAGGGAAGGACCAGAATGATCAGTTGGAGGTGCTGTAAATGACTACTCTGCAACAGCTAGTAAGTAGGACTAGAGGTGTTACCTCAGAGACTGAGCTGAGCATACAGCTGGCAGTGAAGCACAACCACAAGAGACCTCTGTCTGAGCACCAACCTCAACTAAGGGAGAAATGTCTGAGTATAAACTTTGCATATATAACCACGGAGAATATTTGCAAATGCGCATTAGTGAGTGATGGTGCATATTGTATGCAACTGTGCATTAGTGAGCAATGGTGCATGTTGCACCCACCTGCGAAAACGTGAGGCTTAAATACCGGTGAGTTTCAAACTAAATTAACCAACTACCAATAAAAGAAGCCCACACAGAGCCTTCTCCCAGCAAACTCCAACCCAGAAAGGTCCCTGCTACACACTTCTACCACAAGGTGAGTGGGGGGCCCTATTAATGTAAACTGGCTGGTTTCAGAGCTCAAGGGTAACAAAACACGTCTAGATTCAGCAGATCTGAATCTAGCCTATGGTAAATAATTAGTAAATAGTGCAAGAAAAATAAAGGTAAGAGTAATAAATAAAGAAAAAGTGCAGCAGAAGAACAAACAGTACAATAACAATAAGGAAACAGTAAAATATGCAGTAAACAGTAAAAATACCACAGTAGAACAATGTAAGCTGTCAACGAAGTGCAAAAAAAAAAAAATATATGTACTCACCATAATGTTCCATGTGAGTTGTTCATCTTGCCTTCATTCTTACTGATGGTTTGGAGCCAATACTCAGCTCCGACTTGGCCAACTGCAAAAGCTCAAGGTCTTCAACCAGCTTGAGGCCAACTCCCTATCCCATGATGCACCATGATCTTCCCTCAGATCTTGTTTGCTGCCTGACTACTTAGTAGTATAAATATGCCACTCAGAGAGTTGGATAAGAGACAAAGCACCCTATAAAAAAAGAGACGGACCTCAAGTAGACTGGATGGGGTTGGAGGGTGGGATGTAAGAATGAAGGCGAGATGAACAACTGACATGGAATGTTATGGTGAGTACATAACTTCTTTATGTTAAGTTGTTCTATCTCGCTGTTTATTCTTACTGATGGGTAGCGTCCAAGCATCATCTTTCTCAGGTGGCTCACGGGAGAATATTCCTCAAAACTGTGGAACCAAAGGAGGTCTTGTCCCTGGAGGCCTTGTCTACTCTGTAATGAGTGATAAGGGTATGAGGTCTTGACCAGGTAGCTGCTGCACAAATTGAATCTAATGGTAACCTTGCAGAAAAAGCTAATGAGGCTGAAACAGCTCTAGTAGTGTGGGCCTTTATTTTTTGTTGCAAGGGAGCATTTTCTGAATTATAAATGAAGGAAATGCAATCTGATAGCCATCTCAACAAAGTTACTTGTGTCACTGGAGCACCCTTCTTTGACTCTGAAAAGGAAACAAACAGCTGATCCGTTGATCTGAATTGTTTTGTTCTGTCGAGGTAATATCAGAGTTGTCTATGAACATCAAGTTTGTGCAGCATGTGTTCCATCCTATTTATGTATTGGGGAAAGAAGACTGGCAACTCAATAGATTGGTTAAGATTTTACTGAACAAACTTTTGATAAAAAGGATGGATTAGTTCCGAGCGAAACACTGTCATTATGGAAAATCAGATGAGGTTTGATGGTCAAGGCTTGTAGCTCAGAAATCCTCCGAGCAGAAGTAATGGCTATCAGAAAAATAGTCTTCTATGAAAGGAATTTCAAAGGACAGGCCGAGGCTGGTTTGAAGGGAGGTAATATGATTCTGGAGAGAACAAAATTTAGATTCCATGACATGACTGGAGCTCTGATTGGTGGCCTCTAATGAATGGCACCTTTAAGAAAGGCTTTAGCAAGTTGATGCGACATGACATTGGAGCCTTGGAAGCCAAGATGAAAGTTTGAGCTTGCTGCCAATTGAACTCTAATGGTAGCTGCAGCAGCTCCTTCATTGAAAAGTTTAGTTAGAAATTCCAGTATAGATGGGATCGGAGCTAGATAAGGATCAACATCATTCTGAGAGGCCCATAAGGAAAATCTCTTCCATTTGCTAAGATACAACTTTTTGGTGGATGATTTATAAGAAGATGTTATAATATGTTGGGCCTCAGCTGAGAGGTTGTAAATCCTGGCTATTGTGGGAATTGGAGCAACCAAGCTGTCAGTTTGACGGAATGAAAAGAAGGATGAAGAGCCCCTGATGAATGGGTCAACAGATCCGGAACTGGGTCCAGGATCCGGGGTTCTTCCAAGAGATGAGGCTGGAGGAAGGGAAACCAAATTTGCCAAGGCCAGTAAGGGGCTATTAGGATCATGGTCCTTCCCAGAAGTTTTGCTTTCTGTAATACCTGGGAATCAGAGGGAAGGAAGAAAATGCATAAAGGAGACCCAGGGGCCAATTGTGCACCAGTGCATCCCTTGGGGCTTCCCCCAGCAAGGGAATTAGGGCAAAGTAGCTGCTGCATTTCATGTTTGTTGGGGTTGCAAAAAGATCTCAACAATATCCGTTCTGCTACTTGTTGCTTTAGGGACCACTCATGAGGCAGTAAGATTACCCTGCTCAGCTTGTCTGCTATCACACTGGATTTCCCCAGGATGTGCATTGCTATCAGAAAGCGCTGGGTGGAGATTGCCCACTGCCATACTTTCATGGCCTCTCGACACAGAGGGTAAGATTTGGTTCCTCTTTGTTTGCTGATGTACCAGACCACTGACATTTTGTCTGTCTGAATTGCAATTGTTCCCAGAGGTAGAGAGTCTTGAAAGGACTGTGACACTATGAGTACCACTCTCATCTCCAGGACATTTATATGCAGATGAGCCTCGTGTTTCTTCCACATGCCTTGGGCAGTTCTTCCCTGATAATGTCCCCCTACCCAATCAAGGAAGCATCCGTCGTCCCCGTGGTTATGGGATTGGGTAGAACAAACGGATGTCCCCAAGATACATGTTGAGATGTCAGCCACCATTGAAGGTCCTTCTTGGACGTATTCGTTATGATAATTTGGTGTGACATTGGAAGTTCCTGAAAGGACCACTGAGAGAATAGGAGCCATTGTAGAATTCGCATGTGTATTTGAGCAAGGGGAATGGCAATGATTGCTGCTGCCATCGACCCTAGCAATTTGAGTACCGTTGAGACTGGGGCTTTTTCCTTGGAAGCAGGTCTAATACTTGTTTTCGTAAGAGAGAAATTCTTACTGGAGGCAGACTTAGTGTCATTGAAACTGTGTTTAGTTCTGCTCCTATAAAAATGGCCTGCTGCGATGGCGATAAGGCTGGTTTTTCTGAGTTGATGGTAATCCCCAATTGATTGCAGAGATCTAAGGTTGTGTCCCTTGCATGAATAAGTTGATGCTTGGTGGTGGCAGCGAGGAGCCAGTCATCTAGATACGGAAACACCTGAAATTCCAACCATCTCAGGTGAGCGGTGACTACTGCCATACATTTGGTGAACACTCTGGGGGCTGTAGTGAGATCAAAGGGCAGAGCGTGAAATTGATAATGGCTGGCTCCCAGCCGGAAGCGTAGATGATCCCTGGATGGTTTGTCCATCTTTATGTGGTAGTACGCATCCTGAATATCTATAGAGCACATCCAATTGTCTTTCCTCAGAAAGGGAAGTACTGACTGAAGTGCAGTGATGGGAGTAACGCCTTACAAAAGTAACGCATTACTGTAATATATTACATTTTTAAGTAACTAGTAATATTATGTTACTTTTGAATGTAGTAATGCAGTAGTTGTAATATATTACTTTTTTTGTAACTAGTGACGCAAATGTGATTACTTTTGCGTTACCAGTCAACGGAGACTTCCAACTCCCCTCAAAAAAAAAAAAAAAGCTTCTTAACACTGTTGTGTTTTCCTTTAAGGGGAACCATGCGTGTGTCCTACGCATGGACGCATGCCACTGGGTGGAATTCAAGTCTACTTGCAGGAGGAATTGTAGACAGCCGTTGTGGTATAGCGCGACTGAAGGTAAGATTGTGTGTGATGAAAGAGAGAGAAAGAGAATGGTATAGCGGGATTGAAGGTAAGTGCATGTATGTGATGTGAAAGTGAGAGAGAGAGAGAGAGAGAAAAATACAAGTTCAGAAGACAGTCATCAGATTAAACTACTGTTAACACTTCTTAACTGTCAGAACAACTCATTCACATCAGACCCAGGTTTAAGCAATGAGCAGATTTGTACCTCAGTAGGAGAGCAGTTCAAAAAGATTAATTAAGCAGGTGGAAACTACAGTCTTATTGTCAGGTAAGGGGAGGGGGAGTGTATGTTTGTATGGGTTTTACTGTAGTCTTTTGGTGATATGTGTCCCCAGACGTGACATCATCTCCTTAGATACTGTCATCTTTATTGCTTCGCAGTTCTATCTGCCAACTCTGCTCAACGTGTGTGCATTCATGACTGAAAGACTAACACACTTGAAAGTAAGGGTATCCATTTTCTTCTGAGCTAATCAAGATAGATATCTGTGTTGCTAATGCCTATTGTCTGTCATTTTTTTTTGTTTGTTAAAGCGTACATTTAGATGGTTTTGGTAGATGTTTACATCATAGCAAAATAAATTTAGGCTCTGCTTGTGGATTGTATTCTGGTACAGTACAAAATAGCAAGCTATAGGGAGGATAGCCTTTTACTTTATTTTCAAGCACTGATACGCAGAGAACCTAAATTTTTACTTTCAAAATGTAGTTGTTTTTGTCGGGCAAGTTGTGCATTAGTATGCAGCTCACATTCTAGTTTCAGACAGTTGAAATAATGGAATGCCATTTTTCACATGCCGAGTTTTTTTTTGTTGAAATTTAAAAAAGTGGTTGTTGTATGACCCAAGCAATGTTCTTGAAATGTTATGATTTCCTTTTATTTGAATAGTAAAATAATATTAATGGGGGGGGGGGGTGTAAGTGTGTTATAGTTAGGTTCTGTTTTACTGGTAAGTACAAAACCTAGAGTCCTCCTCTTTTGTCCAGTTGTCTTTCAAAGACCTAACATTGTTTATGCTGGGGTAGGTTGCACTGGCTGACTCCCCCCAATGTGGTGCTGGATTATATTCTCTTGTGTTATGGACAGAGTTTGGAGGGGCTAGCTCCTACAGGTTTTTTGAGACATTAGAAATTGAACTTCTGTGGCTGGTTGGGGATGCCATGGAACATCTAGATATGCAGGCATTTGATATGATAGCTAAGAAAGGACTACTCTGTGGCATGTCTGTTGTTAGGACTTATGCCCTTTTACTAATTTGTTCAAATTAAAGTGGTGTAATCCATAATAAGTGTCTATGTTAGAAGTCCCTTTTTTGGGATGAGGAATGCTAAAGATTTAAATGTGTTTATTCCTATTTGTTTGCAAAACTGTGCACCTCTGGATACTGTTTCAAACTTATTTCTCTGCATTTACAAAAATGTGTATTTTTTGTTGAATTTTAAGGTTTTGGGAGCTATGATCTAGAGACAGGCTTGGTTCATATGGTAGCCTTATTCAAATAAGATGATTACCCAGAACAGGAGCCTTCACATTCAAATGGTGGTCCTACCTGAGAAAGCAGTGAATGTCCTGATCATAACATAGATGGAAGCAAAACAGAATGGAGAAAAGGGCTTTCTAATTTTATGGTATATGAGACCCCTATCTTTTCGTCTCGGGATGTGAGAAGTAAAAGGTTTCCTGTCTTTAATATGTGTGGTCAGGGGTAGAGGTTTACTTTTAATGAACAGCCTATCAGGTGTGGATTCTCTGAGAAATGTTAGTCTGTTTGATAAATTGCTTACAAGAGTTCTTGACTTTGCATGAAACCTTATACTCTGCTGACAAGGATGTATCCAGTAAGCTGCTGGTCTTGGAGCTCAAGGGTAACAAAACAAGTTCAGATTCAGCAGAACTGAATCTAGCCTATGCTAAATAACTAGTAAATACTGCAAGTGAAATAAAGGCAACAGTAATAAATAAAGGCAACCGTAGCTTTTACCAAAAAAAAAAAAAAAAAAAAAATGCAGCTATTCACAATGTGCAAAAACAATACTTATATGCAGTAGGACACAGTGAATCGAAATTTTTCGCTTTGGATCACTCCTGCTCTCTGGCCAAACTCTCGGTAGCTCTGGTGAACTGTTGTGGTAAATACATCTCATTAGAGATGAGAAGCTCCCCTTACAAAAACGTAGTGCAACCTCTGAGTTGGATTACAACAGTGGGTGGTAGTATGGGAATTTTCTTTGTGCAAGGACACTTAACTTCCAGATGTCTTATATTTTCATTTTTTCACAGGTTTGTGATTTTGCACTGTCTGGTGAGATTCACCAAGGTCAACTGCACCATTTAAGTTAGTTTATTTGGGGTGGTATGTTTCATGTTTCGGCAGGGTTTGAAACAGGTTTAGCAGACCCTATGTTACAGAAGAAATGCACTTTTTTTTTTTTTTAAACAGAAGTCTTACTGTGTAATTATCTGCAAAGCATTAATGCTGCTGGGTTCTGTCTTACATGAGACTGCACAATCATGTATGCTTGCATACTGGCTTAGTTTGTACTAATCTGTCTTTACACACTTACAATGTTTGTGAACTGGTTGCAGACTTTAACAAAGTTTTGCACTGAACAAAATTCCATTAGGTGCATACCATCATGCATTGTGTGTTAGTGATTTATGCAATATGTAGCAGTTGCTCATGAAAAAAGCGTGTTTTTATACTATAACCTAGATGAATGAGTGTCATGAAAACTATAGTCTTGGGTATTATGCAACTTGTTCTCGATTCCCAGCTAATACAAGTTTTCCTTTATGAAAGCATCCCAGAGAATTCCCAGTTAGAAATACATAAGCCATCACATAATGTTGTGCAGCACTTTACGGTCTGCCTCAGAAGCCTGTGTTTTATCAGCACCAAATGCAAAAAAATGAGTATTAGCAAACAAAACGCAGTAACACCAACTTTATTAGTAATACAGAAGACAGAGTCTTACATTAAGCTCTTTGCACTTACCAATTCCAAATTTATGTACACAGTATGTACAAAATGCAGAAACTTTACCTGACATTAAATTAAAAAGTGCTTAGCATAACCAAAATGTTTAATGTACAAAACAATGTATGAAGGAATTTCCAAACTGCTTTATATACATACACTCACAAAAGGCCACCACAAAATATTCCATATAACTGCAATAAGAAAGAAAAGAAAATGGAATACAATGTGTGTAACAGACAGGACTGAATTTTTACAATGACATAAGATCTTTAGATGCAACCCAACTAAAAGGTGACACCATAGGCAGGCATATGGACAGGATCAAGTCGATGTCAATTACGAGGGTATTCCATATCACCAGTACAGAAGATTTATACCCAGAGTAATTTCACTACCTGACATTTAGAGATAGTCTCAGTCAAAAGTGAGACCACAGTGGCTCTACCACTAGTAAGACACACCCCAGAACAGTATAGTTACGTCTTGCTTATTCAGCTTTACAGGTGAGACATCCTTGATGTCACTCTTCTCCTTCTGAACTTCATTTACTGGACTGTTTTGTTTGTCAAGTGAAGTGCATGAGTTTAAAGAACTTAACTCTATGTGAATCTGTTGTTACTATGTTATATCATTTTGGAAGAGTTTATTTTCAGCAAATTCTAGGTTTATCAGGTTGACAAGGACCTGTGTTACATTTGATCTTAGAAGTGCTTTGCAGCTTAGCAGCACTAGCTTTGTAGGCTACAAAATACTTTGTCAAGTGATATCAGATCTATTACAACACACTAAAATATGAGCATAGATTTAAAAATCAAGATAAGTGGCAGAAAAAAATGAAAATAAATCAGTGAAGTTAGCCTACTAACGTTATTTGTTGTAATATATTTCAGGCTGTTTCTGAAGACCACAGGCTCAAATATAATTTTTAAAATATAACTTTTACTTGTTACATGTGCCACCTTAGTTTTTCTTGTTTTAGGATTTACAGTGAAGCAGCACTTTTAAAAAAAAAGAAGTTATGTACTCACCATAACGTTCCATGTCAGTTGTTCCATCTCGCCTTCATTCTTCACTGATGGGTTCAGAGCTGATCCTCGGCTCCGACACGGCTGACTAGCAAGCTTAAAGTTCTCCAGTAGCTTGAGACCCCACCCCTTATCCCACAATGGACTGCTGGAATTACCTCAGATCTTGTTTGCTGCGTACCATATAGAAGTACAATAATTATTCTGCCTAGGAATGAAGACACATTGAAAAACCAGGATGAAGACAAGCCTCCAGGTCAACTGCCAGCCAGGAGGGGGAAGGAGGGAGGGACGTGAGAATGAAGGTGAGATGGAACAACTCACATGGAACGTTATGGTGAGTACATAACTTCTTTATGTTAAGTTGTTCAATCTCGCCGTTCATTCTTCACTGATGGGTAGCGTCCCTAGCACCCTGATCTTGGGTGGCTCACGGAAGTACAGTCTTCAGAACCGTAGAACCAAATGAAGCCCTGTCCCTGGAGGCCTTATCCACTTTGTAATGAGTTATAACAGTGTGAGGTTTAGACCATGTGGCTGCTGCACAGATGTTGTCCAAAGGTAATTTGGCTTGAAAGGCTGAAGAGGTAGAAACTGCTCTGTTTGAATGAGCCTTTACTTTACTACACAAGGGCATGTTATGACAAGAATATGTTAGGTGATACAATCCGACAGCCACTTAGGGTTGTTTTAGCAACTGGTTTACCTTTCCTGGCCACAGAAAAAGACACAAAGAGCTGATCTGATTTCCTAATGTCTTTTGTTCTGTCCAAATAAAATCTAAGTTGCCTATGAACATCGAGTTTGTGCAACATATATTCCAATTTGTTGGTATGATTAGGGAAGAAAACGGGCAACTCAATGACTTGATTAATGTTAATCTCAGAACATACTTTGGGCAAAAAGGATGGATTTGTCCTGAGAGATACTCTGTCAGTATGGAAGACCATATAAGGGGGCTTGATGGATAGGGCTTGGAGCTCTGACACTCTGCGGGCTGAAGTGATGGCTACTAAGAAGATAGTTTTCCATGACAGAAATTTTAGTTCACAAGATGATGCAGGCTCAAAAGGTGGAAGAATGATACGAGATAACATAAAATTCAAATTCCAGAGGGAAATAAGGTGTCTTCACTGGAGGCCTCATGTGAAAAAAACCTTTTAGAAAAGCCTTAGACAATTGGTGAGCCATAATATTCAAACCATCGATTCCTAGATGGAAATTAGATATAGCAGCTAATTGTACTCGCTCAGTAGCAGCCGCTGCTCCTTTGTTGAAGATTTCTGTCAAGAATTGTAAGATAGAAGTCAATGGCGCTTGGTAAGGGTCAATGTTGTGGGAAGAAGCCCAAATGGAAAATCTCTTCCATTTACTACGATACAATTTTCTAGTGGAAGGTTTATGGAAAGCCAACAAAATTTGACTAGTGTTCTGGGAAAGATTATAGAGCCTGGCTATGCGGGGAATTGGTGCAGCCAAGTGGTTAGCTTCAGTGTCTGCAAGGATGGATGAAGATCTACTGACGGATGTATCAACAAGTCCAGAACCGGGTCCAGGATCCATGGATCTTCCAGAATGTGATGGTAAAGAAACGGAAACCAAATCTGCCGAGGCCAATGAGGGGCTATAAGGATGATCATCCGTCCCAGCGACTTTGCTTTCTGTAAGAATTTGGGTATCAGGGGAATTGGTGGAAATGCATAGAGGAGACCCGGGGGCCAATCATAGACAACAGCATCACTCGGGGAGTGACCTGGTGTGGGAATCAGGGCAAAATAGCTTCTGCATTTGTTGTTGATGTGACTGACGAACAGGTCGCAGGAAGGCTGGCCCCATTTGCGGAAGATCCTGTCTGCAATCTCTTGTTTGAGGGATCATTCGTGGGGCAATAAAATTGCTCTGCTCAGTCTGTCCGCTATGACGTTGGATTTGCCCGGGATGTGTGTTGCCAACAGAAAGCGCTGGGATGACAGTGCCCACTGCCATACTCTGAGGGCTTCTTGGCAAAGAGGATAAGACTTGGTCCCGCCTTGCTTGTTCAGGTACCAGACCACTGACATGTTGTCTGTCTGTATTGCAATTGTCCCTAGAGGAAGTGAGTCCTGAAAGTATTGGAACGCTAAAAGTACTGCTCTCATCTCCAGGACATTGATATGCAGATGTGATTCTTGATCTGTCCATGTGCATTGGGCAGTCTTTCCCCTGAAAAAGTCCCCCCCCCATCAGGGAAGCATCCAGTCACAGTGGAAACTGGAGGGGGGAGCATGAAGGGACGTCCTATTGTGACATGAAGAGACGTCAACCACCACTGAAGATCCTTCTTGCAGGAATTCATTATCAGGATCATGTGACTCATTGGAAGTTCTTGATAAGACCATTGCATGAATAGAAGCCATTGAAGGATTCTCACATGCATCCTTGCTAATGGGACTGCTAAAATAGCTGCCGCCATCAATCCTAGAACTTTCAATACCTCTGCAGCTGGTGCTCTCTTCTTTGATATCAGGGACATGATGTGTTGGCGAAGAATAGAAATTCTTTCTGGTGGAAGACGAAGAGTGGTGGTTGACGTGTCTAGTTTTGTCCCTATAAAAACGATATGCTGCGATGGCAACAAGGCAGACTTTTCGAAGTTGACTGTAATGCCTAGCCGATCGCAGAGTGTCAGAGTAGCCTCTCTCACTTGAAGAGGTTGATGCCTGGTGGTGGAGGTAAGGAGCCAATCGCCCAAATACGGAAACACCTGGAATCCTAGATGCTTCAGGTGAGCCGTGACTACTGCCATGCACTTGGTGAACACTCTGGGGGCTGTAGTGAGACCAAAGGGCAGAGCTCGGAATTGATAAAGATTGGCTCCCAGCTGGAAACGCAGGTGATCTCTGGAAGGTCTGGCCATCTTTATGTGGTAGTACGCATCCTTGAGATCGATCGAGCACATCCAACTGTCCTTCCCTAGAAATGGGAGTATGGACTGTAGCGCGACAATTAGGAACTTCTCTTTTCTCACAAATTGGTTGAATCTGCTGAGATCCAAAATGGGTCCCCAGTCCCCTGTTTTCTTTGGAACCGAAAAGAATCTTGAGTAAGTCCCTAATCCTGTCTGGTCTGCTGGATGACTCTTTTTTTCTAGCAATCGGCATACCTCTATTGCTGCTTGTCCCATGTGACTGGGTGGAACGTCCGGGATTTTTTTTGACGGGAAGAGGCTGGGTGGAGAGCGGTATGAAATACCCTCTGGAAATGATACTTTGTACCCAACTGTCATTTGTTATATTTATCCAGGCTTTTGGGTACAATGATAAGCGAACCTCGACTGCCTCCAGAGTAGGACAGCCAGGCCTCCCTTTAGGAGCGCTGGTAGGACTGACCAGAGAAATGATCTCTGTCGTCCTCGTGTTGCGGACCCCCTCTGCCACGAGGGCGGCATCTTCCATTGAAATCCCCTCCTCTGTCTCTGGAGGGGGGCTCTCCACATGTGTCTTGAAAGGCTCCTTGGGCTTTTCAGAACCACATCTTTCCTCCCCTCTGACCTTTAGGAAAGGATTGAGTGGGGGGTGGAAAAACGGACTCTGACGGCAGACAGAGTCTTTCCTTCTTGCTCACACCTGGTCAAAGTCTCCTTCACCTTTGGCCCAAACAAAGATGAGCCGTCAAATGGGGTATTAGTAAAGGAAGACTTGAAGGGTTCCGCGAAGGAACAGAGTCACATCCAGGCATGCTTACGAAGAGCGATTCCTGTACCTGCAGCTCTACTCGAACCATCAGCTGCGTAAGATATGAGACGCATGGACGAGTTGACTATTGAATTGAGGGTAGAGAGCTGAGTGGCAATCTTGTCAGATACACTCAAAGCTACAGCACCCTGAAGAGTATCTCCCAACTCCTTAAGGAGATCTCTCTGCAGTCTGGCAAAATGTGTCAAGTAGTTTAGTGATCTGAGTGAGAAAGTCGCTGAACTGAACATGCGTTTCCCATATCTATCCATGATCCTAGATTCTCTGTTAGGAAGATGGATAGATGAGGAAGTCTCAGACATTTCCTTTTTGGTGGCTGCCGCCACCACCATGGCATCAACAGGGACTCCCTTGGTCAAAAAGAACTTACCCACGGGGGGGGAATAAACTTATTAGGCCTCCTAGGAAAAGGTTCCATAGATTCTGGTGACTCCCACGCCCGACGAGAGACCAGATCCATAAGCTCATCGTAGGGCGGAGATACCCAAGAGGTGGAAGGTTGAGACCCGAATGCCTTCAGGAAAACTGACTCGTCCTCAGTAGGGCTCTTGGGCTGCCAATCACCCCTCTGCCTAAGAATTTCAAGAATCTCCACAAAGGAGATGTCCACAGAGGGGGATCTAGGGGACCCTTCTGATTCATCCAAGTCGGTGTCTGATGTGAGAGACTCCTGGGGGGAGTCTAAATGCCTCCTCTTGCATAATCTCTTCCTGGGAACCTCTTCAGGGGGAACTTCTGGAGAGGTCTCAGAAGAGCAGGGAGTGCCCTGTGGGGCTACCTGAGGCTCAGGGTCTCTATGCTTGGGATGACCGGAGGAGACAGAAACTGACACAGGCACTTTAGGGGAAGAAGAGGCCAGACCTTACGATGAGGAAGTTTTAGGAGACAATACTCACCTCATGGCTTCGAATGCACCTCGGCTCCGATGAGAAGTAGTCAACGGTTCCGACGGAGCCACGATCTCCTCCCGCACCGAAGCCTTGGGCTCCGAGCCCAAGGTAGGAGCCGTGCTCACCCAAGCCGAGGCCCCAAGAGGAAGAGTCGGCACCGAATAGTCAGTACGGCTATCCTCCCCGGACCTGATCGGAGAGTGTCGGCTCCTAGAGTCCCCGGTCGGCGACGAGAACGTCCAAGCAGATGGAGCCGATGACACTGAAGCAGGTGTCGGCTCCAAGGGATCCACAATCATCAGGTTGGCCTCCTCTGGCTCCAAATGTCTGGTATGGCTCGGAGGAGGAGCAGACAATTCAAGAGTAGTGGTCTTCGGCTCCGATGGTTGCGTCTGAGCCGACAGCAATTTAGCTAGGCCTGGTGCCTTTAAGAGTTTCTGAACCAGCCGGTCCATATCCAGATCAGAAAGGCTGACAGAGGACCTGGAAGAATGAACAGATGGAGCCGACTGGAGCAATATGGATGGAGGTTTATCGGCAACCGGTTCCAGGGCAGTGTCCCGGTTCCGAAAAGAACAGACTATCGGCTCCGAAGGCAGTGGAGCCGAAGTCACCACACTTTGACTTTTTTCCCTTTTTAGACCTAGATTCAGAGGAAGATTTGCTGGCTCCATCCTGGTCAGACAATGCCTCAGAAAAAGGGTGTTTGTTAATACCCCTATCAATTAACTTCCTCTTCCTTTCTGCTAGCACTCTGGTAGAAAAGGAGTGACAGATACTGCATGACTCTTGCAGATGCACCTAACCCAAACAGTAAACACACTGCACATGGGCATTCGTGACTGACATTTTCTGTCCACAGTCTGGGCATTTTTTAAACCCAGACTTTGGATGTTTATCTTTCTCTTCAGACATTTTACAATTTCCACTAAATGGAACACACTAATTAACTATGAGCTATTTTAGAAATCTTAACTAACTCGCACAAAACACACACAGCCCAAAAGGGGCAACTGACAACTATATCAATATAAACAGGATTAAGTAAACCAATAACAAGATTCCCAAACAGGGAACACTGACTAACTACTAAGAAGGGATCCTAAGGCCAAAGGGCCGAAGGCAAATAAAGATTTTACTGAGAAAAGGGGGTTGAAGACAGAAAACAATTATCTACTAGCTAGTAATATATATTATTAAAAATAGATCAAAGATATATAAGAATTGAAAAATATAACTTGCTGAAAGTTGAATACTCCCAATAAAGTCTCGAGCAACGCTGGAAACCAAGAGATCCGTGCCGTGGTAAACTAGATCTGAGGTAATTCCAGCATTGTATTGTGGGATAAGGGGTGGGGTCTCGAGCTACTGGAGAACTTTGAGCTTGCTAGTCGGCCGTGTAGGAGCCGAGGATCGGCTCCAAACCCATCAGTGAATAATGAACGGCGAGATTAAACAACTTCACATCATGCATTTATTTCATTATTCTTTTAATAAAGGACTTTAAACAGCTTAAAGGAATAAGCCATTATAAAAATAAACTCATTCATGGCAATCATTCTAGTATGTGATTCAGTCTAGCTTCTAGATATAATCTTACTTTAAAGCAGACGTTTATTAATTGTTCCACCTGTTAGTCTAATTAGACGTGTCTTTAGTCCACTGAGGGCCAGAGGGGTTATCACCACTGAATTCTTCCTAGCTTCTTATCTGACTCCATTCGTCCATCCCATATGCACAGAGGTTGAACTACACACTAAGTATGTGTCATCATGCTACATAGCCTAGCACAAGAATCAAACTAACAGAATAATGCAGAATGTGGATAAAAACATCCCAGTGTTCAGAAACAGGAGATGAAAACCTGATCACTGGATTTCATCTAGCAAGTAGTCAAGAACTTTTTCTTCTGCTCCCCTTCCCTTAATTGGGGTGCAGGCATAGTTCAATGTCTGCTACAGTAGCCTCCCATGCAGATACTTGTATCCACACACCTACTATGTCTTCCCTGATAATGTTTCCCCCACCCAATCAAGGAAGCGTCCGTGGTCCCCGTGGCTATGGGATTGGGTAGAACAAATGGACGTCCCCAAGATACATGTTGAGATGTCAGCCACCATTGAAGGTCCTTCTTGCACGTATTCGTTATGATAATTTGGTGTGACATTGGAAGTTCCTGAAAGGACCACAGAGAGAATAACAGCCATTGTAGAATTCGCATGTGTATTCAAGCGAGGGGAATGGCAATGATTGCTGCCGCCATCGACCCTAGCAATTTGAGTACCATTGAGACTGGGGCTTTTTTCCTTGGAAGCAGGTCTAATAGTTGTTTTCGTAAGAGAGAAATTCTTACTGGAGGCAGACTTAGTGTCATTGAAACTGTGTTTAGTTCTGCTCCTATAAAGACAGCCTGCTGCGATGGCGATAAGGCAGGTTTTTCTGAGTTGATGGTAATCCCCAATTGATTGCAGTGATCTAAGGTTGTGTCCCTCGCATGAATAAGTTGATGCTTGGTGGTGGCAGCGAGGAGCCAGTCATCTAGATATGGAAACACCTGGAATTCCAACAATCTCAGATGAGCGGTGACTACTGCCATACATTTGGTGAACACTCTGGAGGCTGTAGTGAGACCAAAGGGCAGAGCGTGAAATCGATAATGGCTGGCTCCCAGCCGGAAGTGTAGATTATCCCTGGATGGTTTGTCCATCTTTGTGTGGTAGTACGCATCCTGAATATCTATAGAGCACATCCAATTGTCTTTCCCCAGAAAGGGAAGTATTGACTGAAGCTCAGTGATGGGAGTAACGCCTTTCAAAAGTAACGCGTTACTGTAATATATTACATTTTTAAGTAACTAGTAATATTATGTTACTTTTGAATGTAGTAATGCAGTAGTTGTAATATATTACTTTTTTTGTAACTAGTGATGCAAATGTGATTACTTTTGCGTTTTCAGTCAACGCAGACTTCCAACTCCCCCCCCAAAAAAAAAACAAAAAAACTTAACACTGTTGTGTTTTCCTTTAAGGGGAACCATGTGTGTGTCCTACACATGGATGCATGCCACTGGTTGGAATTCAAGTCTACTTGCAGGAGAAATTGTAGACAGCCGTTGTGGTATAGCTCGACTGAAGGTAAGATTGTATGTGATGAAAGCGAGAGAAAGAGAATGGTATAGCGGGATTGAAGGTGTGTGTATGTGATGTGAGAGTGAGAGAGAGAGAGAAAAAATACAAGTTCAGAAGACAGTCATCAGATTAAAAAAGAAGTTATGTACTCACCATAATGCTCCATCTGAGTAGTTAGACTTCATTCTTCTGCACATATGGGTATTCGGATCCGATTCGCCACCAAGCCGGCAAAACTTTTACAAGCATCAGCTCCGAGCTCCAAGCTCCTCCCCTAGCTATAATACATCACTTCCTCCTGACTAACCCCAGATCGAGTTTGCTGTCACTAACTAGCAATGTAACCCACAATCTAAACAGGATAAGACCTGAATAGTGAGGGGGATGGAGGGAGGGAAGGTGCAGAAGAATGAAGTCTAACTACTCAGATGGAATATTATGGTGAGTACATAACTTCTTTATCTGAAGTAGTTAACTTCATTCTTTCTGCACATATGGGACAGAGTCCCCAGCTACTAGTATTCCTGGGAGGTCCTTATGGAAGGATATTTCTGAGCACCGCACAGCCAAAGGATGCTCTCTGTCTAGAAATCAAATCTAATTTATAATGAGAGATAAATGTATGCGAATTGGCCCACGTGGCTGATGCACAGATATCATTTAAAGGTACTTTTGACCAGAAAGCTGCAGAAGTGGCCACTGATCTAGTGGAATGAGCCTTCAGTAAGCCAGGAGGAGATAGGCCTTTGTCCTTGTATACTTGTGCAATACAAAGAGTGATCCACCTTGCTAAGGACACTTTCGAAACTGCTTTGCCCAAACATGGTTTTGAAAACGAGACAAACAGTTGATCTGACTTTAGGTAAGGTTTAGTCCTATGAAGGTAAAAATGAAGCTGTCTATGAATGTCCAATGAATGGAGTCTATATTCACCTTTATTTTGAAAATTTGGGAAGAAGACTGGCAAATTTATAGATTGGTTAATATTGGCTGTTGAGGACACCTTGGGAAGGAAGGAGGGGTTTGTATGCAGTGAAACCCTGTCCTTGTGAAAAATCAAATGGGGGGCACGGAGGATAAGGCCTGTAACTCTGAAACCCTTTTAGCTGAGGTGATGGCAACCAGGAATGCCATCTTCCAAGACAAGAATTTTATAGGGACTGAACCGGCAGGTTCGAAAGGCAGAGAGGTCAATGCTTGAAGGACTAAAGTCAGATCCCACGGAGGAACTGTCTCTTTAACTGGAGGTCGCAAGAGAAAGATGCCCTTCAGGAATGCTTTACACAATTTGGCAGACGCCAGAGCAACCTTATTTTTGCCTACATGGAAATTATAGATGGCAGCCAGTTGTACCTTGATGGTGGAAGAACTTGCGCCCGATTAAAAGAGACCAGCCAAAAAATCTAATACGACTGGAATGGGGGCTGTAAAAGGGTTCTGATTGCATTGAGAGGCCCAAACGGAAAAAGTCTCCACTTGCTACTGTAGTGTTTCCTAGTGGAGGCTTTGAGAGATGCTACCAGAATGTTCTTAACAGGGGATGAAAGTCCAGGAGTCCTGATGAACATGGGAACTGGAGCAGCCATGCCATCAGCTTGAGACTGTCCAGGTTGGGCAGGGGCAAGCCCGATGGATGAGAAAGTAGATCCAGGCATGGATCTAGAGTCCATGGAGGGGGAAAAGGTGAGACCATAGGAAGGGAAACCACACTTGGCGAGGCCAGAAGGGAGCTATGAGAATGACTTTGCACTGCAACTGGCAAGCTTTCTGAAGAAACTTCGGTATCAGAGGTAACGGGGGATAAGTCTAAAGTAACCCGGAAGGCGAACCATGGACTACAGCGTCCCTTGGGACATCCCCTGGAGGGGGGATCAGAGCGAAGAAGTTGCTGCACTTCGTGTTGGAAGGAGATGCTAAGAGGTTGCAGCAAGGATGACCCCATACAATGAAGATTCTCTTCACCACCGATTGATTTAGAGACCACTTGTAAGGCAGAAGGATTTCCCGGCTTAGACTGTCCGCTAAAATGTTGGAGTGTCCTGGGATATGCATTGCTATCAGAAACCGGTTGGTGGATATGGCCCACTCCCAAACTCTCATGGCCTCGCGACAAAGAGGGTAGGATCGGGTCCCTCCCTGCTTATTGATATACCAGACAACTGACATGTTGCTGATTGAATGGCCACTATCCCTGGAGGTAGGACAGGATGGAAGGCTTTAAATGCTAAAAGCACTGCCCTCATCTCCAGGACATTGATGTGTAGCTTGGTCTCTAGTAGGGACCACGTGCCTTGGACTGTTCTTCCCAGGAAGTGCCCCCCTCACCCGAGCTGGGAGGTGTCTGTGGTCACCGTGGCTTGGGCCGGCGGGGCTAGAAAGATGTGCCCCGCAAGTATGTCTGATGACTGAAGCCACCACTGGAGTGACATTCTGCATGTCCAGTTGATTTGAATTTGGAAAGTCATCAGGAGGTCTAGCCAGGACCATTGAACTGCTAGATTCCACTGAATGGTTCTCATATGAAAACATGCAAGAGGGAGAATGGAAATGGAGGCTGCCATCGAACCCAAAGCCCTGAGAACTTCACCTTTTGTGACTACAGAGTGCTCTGAGATAGCTGACGCATGGAGTCTGAGATTTTCTATCCTTTCCGGGGTGAGAAAGATCTTTGACTGAATAGTATCCAACCGTGCCCCGAGGAAGTCTATGACCTGAACCAGAGCCAGGTGGGACTTGTTGAGGTTGATCGTGATGCCTAACTTGTGAGCCAGACAGAGAAAGTAGTGTGGGGCCTGGCACAAGAGATGTTTGGTGGATGCAGCGAAGAGCCAGTCGTCTAGGTAGGGGAATACCTGAATGCCCTGAAGTCTCAGGTGAGCCGCTACGACTGCCATTACCTTGGTGAACACTCTGGGGGCTGTGGTGAGACCAAAGGGTAGGGCTCTGAATTGAAAGTGACCATCCCCTAGCCGGAAGCGCAAAAACCTCTTGGAGCTTCTGTGGACCTTGATATAATAGTAAGCATCCTGGAGGTCTAATGAGCACATCCAGTCGCATTCTCTTAGAAACCGTAGAATGGACTGTATAGTGGACCATCTGGAATTTTTGTTTCTCTACCGACAGGTTGAGGATAGACAGGTCCAGTATGGGCCTGAGTTCCCCATCTTCTTTGGCACTAAAAAGAACCTGGAGTAGATGCCTGATCCAGACTGGTCGGGGGGGGACCGGTTCGATGGCTTGTTTTTGTAACAGTTTCGAAACCTGTAAAGCTGCAGCCTCCCTGTGATCGGGTGGAACATCTGGGAGGCGTGCTGGAGTTATGGGAGATGATATGAAAGGGATAGAATAGCCTCTGGATATGATGTTTAACACCCAGCGGTCTGTAGTAATGGACTCCCATGCCACTGGATGTAAGGAGAATCTTTCCCAACTGCCTCCAAAGAAGAGCAGTCAGGCAACCCCTCAGGGTTGCTGTGCGGGCCTGTCGGAAAAGGGTTCCCTAGACCCGAAGTTCCTGGGACCCCCTCTGCCTCTGGGACAGCATCGGTCTTGTCTCCGTCTGCCTCTGGGGGATGAATAGTCCAGAGTGTCCCGGAAAGACTGTGATTTTCGGAACCACATCTTCTTTTCCCCTTTTGGTTCCTGGAATAGGATCTCTGGGGATTAGAGAAGCGGATTCCGATAGCAACGTCTTTCCATCCTTATCACTCTGGGTGAGTGTGTCGCGTACTGACTTCCCAAAGAGGGATGATCCATCGAAAGGGGCATTAATAAAAGACGCCTTAAAGTGGTCTGCAAATTGACACAGTCTGATCCAGGCATGTCGTCTCAAGGCAATGCCTGTACTGCAGCTCTAGCAGCTCCCTCTGTAGCATGGGAGAGGAGACGCATAGATGTATTTGTCACTGATTCCAGTGTAGTCATCTTCGCAGTAAAGGACTGCTTGTCCTGCTGTGACAGAGACTCCGGGGGCGACTCAGTTAGTTCCGTTATAGGATCACGCTGCAGTCGGGTAACATGTGCCAAGTAATTCAGTGCACAGATAGAAAAAGTCGCTGACGAGTACATATGCTTCCCGAAATGATCCATCGACCTGGACTCCTTGTCTGGTGGATGGACCGAGGAACTCTCCTGTGCCAGTTCCTTCTTTGTGGCAGCTGCAACTACCAAAGCATCCACAGGGGCTCCTTTGGACCATGCCTGCCTATCTGACGGCGGGGAAAGAATTTTGTCTGGTCTTTTGGGTATAGGCTCCATGGTGTCAGGATCCTTCCATGCCCTAATGGTGATGAGGTCCACCAAAGGGTCGGCTGGTGGGGAAACCCAGGAAGTAGATGGGCCCGCGTCAAAGGCCTCCAGAAACACGGACTCATCCGCAGAGGGTTTGGGGGCTGACCAACCTCCTCTTTGGCAGAGGATCTCCATAATGTCTCCGAAGGAGATGTCCTCAGGAGGTGATCTGGGGGAACCCTCTCCTTCATCTAAGTCCGAATCAATGGTAATGGACTCAAGGGAGTCCAAGTGCCTCCTTTTATACTTGCGTTTACGAGGTTCCTCTCCTGTGGGACTTTCTGAAGAGGACTTGTAAGCCTCTGGGGATTCCCTGAGGGGAACAACCTGGTGTTGCTTTGGCACGGGCTGTCCCGGAGACAGGGTGAGGGGAGCAGAATCCGAAAAGAGGGAGGTCTGGGTAGGATCCGAGTAGGTAAGCTGTGGTTTCAACCCCTGGAAGAGAACCCTTTCCACTGCCCCGAATGCCGATGGAGAGCCCACCTCCATAACCCGTAAGGATGAGGCCCTGCCCGTGTCTGAAGCAGGGATCGGAGCCAAATGCAGGGTAGTCTGGGCACCAAGTATGGGATCCGAAAGAGAATGACCTCGACCCTAGGGTTAGACTCCCTGACCATGGCCCCGAGAGTCTCCTGGATCCAAAATCGGATCTGAGGAACTCAAGGTGACGGCCAGCGTTGAGGAAACGAGAACCGTCGGTGCCGAACCAGAAGCTCCAAAGGGCTTCTGGTCCAAGAGCCCCAAAGCATCGGGTCAGATCAGGGAAGGAGAGATTGGGTGAAATAGAGTTGTAGAAGGACCCTCTCTGATGGGAGAGGGACCTGGTAAGACCCCCATCTGAATCTGATTCTGGATGAACCTCCTCATCAGCCTGTCCATGTCAAGGTCGGAGACACTCCGAGTCGACCTTGAAGAAGAAACGACCAAAGCGGGTCTTGGCTGGATCTGAGGGGAGTGCCTCGGCTCCGGCGAGAAACGGGGAGAGCGGAGCCCAGGAGAATGGGACCTGGGGACTTTAGAAGAGGGGCTGGAGAAAGACTCCCTGTTGGGGGATCTTTTTCTGGGTCTGTCCCTCTCTTTGTGGCGCTTCTCCCTCTCTCTCTTGTCCCTACCTTTCTGGGACAAATCTGAGGCCGCAGGATGAGCGGGAGGTTGAGTCCCTGCCTGCAAAAAGTCACTGGCTGGAGCGGACACAGAGGCAGACTCTAGGGCAGAAGCTGGCAGCAGACCCTTGGCCATGAGATTAGCCCGATGGTCTTTCCAAGGCCCTGGGGTTAAAACCTGCACAAATGTTGCAGGAGGCTGACAAATGGGAGACCCCTAAACAAAGAACACACAGAGTGTGGCCATCAGCTGGTGAGAGCTTGTGACCACACTCTGTGCATTTTTTTAAAAAGAACTTTAGGCTTCAGCCATAAGGGCGGAACAGTAACTAAACCCTAAGGCCCCCCCCCACACACACACACACACACTCAACAAGGGATGGGGCCTAGGCGGGAACTAAAACTACCAACAAGCTACACAGAAAAAAAAAAACGTTATATATTTTTTTTAACACGACGACCACGCGTGAAGGGGGAGGAAAAGGGGAACAGGTACACACACACCAGCTGTACTGAAAAGAGAAAAAAAAGAGAAAACTTACCACCTTCGATTAGAGCTCAGAGACCACGATGCTAACTCTTAGAGCGGCAAACGAGATCTGGGTTAGTTAGGAGGAAGTGATGTATTATAGGTAGGGGAGGAGCTTGGACCTGATGCTTGTAAACGTTTTGCCGGCTCGGATCCCAATACCCATATGTGCAGAAAGAATGAAGTTAACTACTTCAGATCTACTGTTAACACTTCTTAATGGTCAGAGCAACCCATTCACTTCAGACCCAGGTTTAAGCAATGAGCAGATTTGTACCTCAGTAGGGGAGCAGTTCAAAAAGATTAATTAAGCAGTTGGAAACTACAGTCTTATTGTCAGGTAAGGGGAGGTGGAGTGCATGTTTGTATGGGTTTTACTGTAGTCTTTTGGTAATATGTGTCCCCAGACGTGACATCATCTCCTTAGATACTGTCATCTTTATTGCTTCACAGTTCTATCTGCCAACTCCGCTCAATGTGCGCGCATTCATGACTGAAAGACTAACACACTTGAAAGTAAGGGTATCGATTTTCTTCCGAACTAATCAAGACAGATATCTGTGTTGCTAACGCCTATGTCTGTCATTTTTTGTTTTTATTTGTTAAAGCGTACATTTAGATGGTTTTGGTTGATGTTTACATCACAGTAAAATAAATTTAGGTTCTGCTTGTGGATTGTATTCTGTTACAGTACAAAATAGCAAGCTATAGGCAGGATAGCCTTTTACTTTATTTTCAAGCACTGATACGCAGAGAACCTAAATTTTTACTTTCAAAACCTAGTTGCTTTTGTCGGGCAAGTTGTGCATTAGTATGCAGCTCAGAATCTAGTTTCAGACAGTTGAAATAATGGAATGCCATTTTTCACATGCCGAGTTTTTTTTTCAGGTTCTTTAAAGCACTGTCGAAATTTAAAAAAGTGGTTGTTGTATGACCCAAGCAATGTTCTTGAAATGTTATGATTTCCTTTTATTTGAATAGTAAAATAATATTAATGGGGATGGGGTAAGTGTGTTTAGTTATGTTCTGTTTTACTGGTAAGTACAAAACCTACAGTCCTCCTCTTTTGTCCAGTTGTCTTTCAAAGACCTAACATTGTTTATGCTGGGGTAGGTTGCACTGGCTGACTCCCCCCCCCCCCCGATGTGGTGCTGGATTATATTCTCTTGTGTTATGGACAGAGTTTGGAGGGGCTAGCTCCTACAGGTTTTTTGAGACATTAGAAATTGAACTTCTGTGGCTGGTTGGGGATGCCATGGAACATCTAGATATGCAGGCATTTGATATGATAGCTAAGAAAGGACTACTCTGTGGCATGTCTGTTGTTAGGACCTATGTCTTTTTACTAATTTGTTCATATTAAAGTGGTGCCATCCATAATAAGTGTCTATGTTAGAAGTTCCTTTTTTGGGATGAGAATGCTACAGTTTTAAATGTGTTTATTCCTATTTGTTTGTAAAACTGTGCATCTTTGGATACTGTTTCAAACTTATTTCTCTGCATTTACAAAAATGTGTATTTTTTTGTTGTTGACTTTTAAGGTTTTGGGAGCTATGATCTAGAGACAGACTTGGTTCAGAGGGTAGCCTTATTCAAATAAGATGATTACCCAGAACAGGAGCCTTCACATTCAAATGGTGGTCCTACCTGAGAAAGCAGTGAATGTCCTGATCATAACATAGATGGAAGCAAAACAGAATGGAGAAAAAGGACTTTCTAATTTTATGTTTTTTGAGACACCTATATTTTGGTCTTGGGATACGAGAAGTAAAAGGTTTCCTGTCTTTAACATGTTTGGTCAGGGGTAGAGGTTTACTTTTAATGAACAGCCTATCAGGGGTGATTCTCTGAGAAATGTTAGTCTGTTTGATAAATTGCTTACAAAAGAGTTGCTGACAAGGATGCATCCAGTAAGCTGCTTGTTTTGGAGCTCAAGGGTAACAAAACAAGTCTAGATTCAGCAGAACTGAATCTAGCATATGCTAAATAACTAGTAAATACTGCAAGTGAAATAAAGGCAACAGTAATAAATAAAGGCAACTGTAGCTTTTAACAAAAAAAAGAAAAAAATGCAGCTATTCACAATGTGCAAAAACAATACAGTAGGACACAGTGAATCGAAGTTTTTCACTTTGGATCACTCCTGCTCTCTGGCCAAACTCTCGGTAGCTCTGGTGAACTGTTGTGGCAATACATCTCATTAGAGATGAGAAGCCCCCCTTACAAAAATGTAGTGCAACCTCTGAGTTGGATTACAACAGTGGGTGGTAGTATGGGAATTTTCTTTGTGCAAGGACACAACTTCCAGATGTCTTATATTTTCATTTTTTCACAGGTTTTTGATTTTGCACTGTATGGTGAGATTCACCAAGGTCAACTGCACCATTTAAGTTAGTTTATTTGGGGTGGTATGTTTCATGTTTCGACCGGGTTTGAAATAGGTTTAGCAGACCCTATGTTACAGAAGAAATGCACTTTTTTTTTTTTTTAAACAGAAGTCTTACCGTGCAATTATCTGCAAAGCATTAATGCTGCTGGGTTCTGTCTTGCATGGCACTGCACAATCAAGTATGCTTGCATACTGGCTTAGTTTGTACTAATCTGTCTTTACACACTTATAATGTTTGGGAACTGGTTGCAGACTTTAACAAAGTTTTGCACTGAACAAAAGTCCATTAGGTGCATACCATCATGTATTGTGTATTACAGTGATTTATGCAATATGTAGCAGTTGTTCATGACAAAAGCGTGTTTTTATACTATAACCTAGTTGAGTGAGTGTCATGAAAATTATAGTTATTAGGCATTATGTAACTTGTTCTCGATTCCCAGCTAATACAAGTTTTCCTTTATGAAAGCATCCCAGAGAATTCCCAGTTAGAAATACATAAGCCATCACATAATGTTGTGCAGCACTTTACGGTCTGCCTCAGAAGCCTGTGTTTTATCAGCACCAAATGCAAAAAAATGAGTATTAGCAAACAAAACGCAGTAACACCAACTTTATTAGTAATACAGAAGAGAGAGTCTTACATTAAGCTCTTTGCACTTACCAATTCCAAATTTATGTACACAGTATGTACAAAATGCAAAAACTTTACTTGACATTAAATTAAAAAGTGCTTAGCATAACCAAAATGTTTAATGTACAAAACAATGTATGAAGAATTTCCAAACTGCTTTATATACATACACTCACAAAAGGCCACCACAAAATATTCCATATAACTGCAATAAGAAAGAAAAGAAAATGGAATACAATGTGTGTAACAGACAGGACTGAATTTTTACAATGACATAAGATCTTTAGATGCAACCCAACTAGAAGGTGACACCATAGGCAGGCATATAGACAGGATCAAGTCGATGTAATTTACGAGGGTATTCCATATCACCAGTACAGAAGATTTATACCCAGAGTAATTTCATCACCTGACATTTAGAGATAGTCTCAGTCAAAAGTGAGACCACAGTGGCTCTACCACTAGTATGACACACCCCAGAACAGTATAGCTATGTCTTGCTTATTCAGCTTTATAGGTGAGACATCCCTCTTCTCCTTCTGAACTTAATTTACTGGACTGCTTTGTCAAGTGAAGTGCATGAGTTTAAAGAACTTAACTCTATGTGAATCTGTCTGTTGTTACTATGTTATATCATTTTGGAAGAGTTTATTTTCAGCAAATTCTAGGTTTATCAGGTTGACAAGGACCTGTGTTACATTTGATCTTAGAAGTGCTTTGCAGCTTAGCAGCACTAGCTTTGGTAGGCTACAAAATACTTTGTCAAGTGATACCAGATCTATGACAACAAACTAAAATATGAGCATAGATTTAAAAATCAAGATAAGTGGCAGAAAAAAATGAAAATAAATCAGTGAAGTTAGTGAGCCTACTAACTTTATTTGTTGTAACATATTTCAGGCTGTTTCTGAAGACCACAGGCTCAAATATAATTTTTAAAATATAATTTTTACTTGTTACATGTGCCACCTTAGTTTTTCTTGTTTTAGGATTTGCACTGAAGTTATGTACTCACCATAACGTTCCATGTGAGTTGTTCCATCTCGCCTTCATTCTTCACTGATGGGTTCGGAGCTGATCCTCAGCTCCAACACGGCTGACTAGCAAGCTCAAAGTTCTCCAGTAGTTCGAGACCCCACCCCTTATCCCACAATAAACTGCTGGAATTACCTCAGATCTTGTTTGCTGCATACCATATAGAAGTACAATAATTATTCTGCCTAGGAATGAAGACGCATTGAAAAACCAGGAT